>NC_030383.2:20098564-20121284 GCF_001625215.2 Daucus carota subsp. sativus | reverse complement strand
CCGACTGCCCCAAATATGGTCGTGACCAAATTCATATATCCATAGGGACCCATTTATGTGAAAATATCAAAAGAAACTGCCCGGGGATATTTTCAAGAAATTCCCGTGTACTAACCCCTTTGAGAATTCGTCAAAACTCGAACTTCATTATATCTGCTCTATTCAGTCCCGACTGCCCCAAATATGGTCGTGACCAAATTCATATATCCATAGGGACCCATTTATGTGAAAATATCAAAAGAAACTTCCCGGGGATATTTTCAAGAAATTCCCGTGTACTAACCCCTTTGAGAATTCGTCAAAAACTCGAACTTCATTATATCTGCTACGATTCAGTCCCGACTGCCCCAAATATGGTCGTGACCAAATTCATATATCCATAGGGACCCATTTATGTGAAAATATCAAAAGAAACTTCCCGGTGAAATTTTCATGAAACTATTGTGTACTAACCCCTTTGAGAATTCGTCAAAAACTCGAACTTCATTATATCTGCTCCTATTCAGTCCCGACTGCCCCAAATATGGTCGTGACCAAATTCATATATCCATAGGGACCCATTTATGTGAAAATATCAAAAGAAACGCCCGGGGATATTTTCAAGAAATTCCCGTGTACTAACCCCTTTGAGAATTCGTCAAAACTCGAACTTCATTATATCTGCTCCTATTCAGTCCCGACTGCCCCAAATATGGTCGTGACCAAATTCATATATCCATAGGGACCCATTTATGTGAAAATATCAAAAGAAACTTCCCGGGATATTTTCAAAAAATTCCCGTGTACTAACCCTTTGAAATTCGTCAAAAACTCGAACTTCATTATATCTGCTACGATTCAGTCCCGACTGCCCCAAATATGGTCGTGACCAAATTCATATATCCATAGGGACCCATTTATGTGAAAATATCAAAAGAAACTTCCCGGTGAATTTTCATGAAACTATTGTGTACTAACCCTTTGAGAATTCGTCAAAAACTCGAACTTCATTATATCTGCTCCGATTCAGTCCCGACTGCCCCAAATATGGTCGTGACCAAATTCTTATATCCATAGGAACCCATTTATGTGAAAATATCAAAAGAAACTGCCCGGGATATTTTCAAGAAATTCCCGTGTACTAACCCCTTTGAGAATTCGTCAAAAACTCGAACTTCATTATATCTGCTACGATTCAGTCCCGACTGCCCCAATATGGTCGTGACCAAATTCATATATCCATAGGGACCCATTTATGTGAAAATATCAAAAGAAACTTCCCGTTGAAATTTTCATGAAATCCTGTGTACTAACCCTTTGAGAGTTCGTCAAAAACTCAAACTTCATTATATCTGCTTCGATTCAGTCCCGACTGCCCCAAATATGGTCGTGACCAAATTCATATATCCATAGGGACCCATTTATGTGAAAATATCAAAAGAAACTGCCCGGGGATATTTTCAAGAAATTCCCGTGTACTAACCCCTTTGAGAATTCGTCAAAAACTCGAACTTCATTATATCTGCTCCTATTCAGTCCCGACTGCCCCAAATATGGTCGTGACCAAATTCATATATCCATAGGGACCCATTTATGTGAAAATATCAAAAGAAACTGCCCGGGGATATTTTCATGAAACTCCCGTGTACTAACCCCTTTGAGAATTCGTCAAAAACTCGAACTTCATTATATCTGCTTCTATTCAGTCCCGACTGCCCCAAATATGGTCGTGACCAAATTCATATATCCATAGGGACCCATTTATGTGAAAATATCAAAAGAAACTGCCCGGGGATATTTTCAAGAAATTCCCGTGTACTAACCCCTTTGAGAATTCGTCAAAAACTCGAACTTCATTATATCTGCTTCTATTCAGTCCCGACTGCCCCAAATATGGTCGTGACCAAATTCATATATCCATAGGGACCCATTTATGTGAAAATATCAAAAGAAACTTCCCGGGGATATTTTCAAAAAATTCCCGTGTACTAACCCCTTTGAAAATTCGTCAAAAACTCGAACTTCATTATATCTGCTACGATTCAGTCCCGACTGCCCCAAATATGGTCGTGACCAAATTCATATATCCATAGGACCCATTTATGTGAAAATATCAAAAGAAACTTCCCGGTGAATTTTCATGAAACTATTGTGTACTAACCCCTTTGAAATTCGTCAAAAACTCGAACTTCATTATATCTGCTCTATTCAGTCCCGACTGCCCCAATATGGTCGTGACCAAATTCATATATCCATAGGGACCCATTTATGTGAAAATATCAAAAGAAACTGCCCGGGGATATTTTCAAGAAATTCCCGTGTACTAACCCCTTTGAGAATTCGTCAAAAACTCGAACTTCATTATATCTGCTACGATTCAGTCCCGACTGCCCCAAATATGGTCGTGACCAAATTCATATATCCATAGGGACCCATTTATGTGAAAATATCAAAAGAAACTTCCGGTGAAATTTTCAAAAATTCCCGTGTACTAACCCCTTTGAGAATTCGTCAAAAACTCGAACTTCATTATATCTGCTACGATTCAGTCCCGACTGCCCCAAATATGGTCGTGACCAAATTCATATATCCATAGGGACCCATTTATGTGAAAATATCAAAAGAAACTTCCCGGGAAATTTTCATGAAACTTCTGTGTACTAACCCCTTTGAGAATTCGTCAAAAACTCGAACTTCATTATATCTGCTCTTATTCAGTCCCGACTGCCCCAAATATGGTCGTGACCAAATTCATATATCCATAGGGACCCATTTATGTGAAAATATCAAAAGAAACTGCCCGGGGATATTTTCAAGAAATTCCCGTGTACTAACCCCTTTGAGAATTCGTCAAAAACTCGAACTTCATTATATCTGCTCCTATTCAGTCCCGACTGCCCCAAATATGGTCGTGACCAAATTCATATATCCATAGGGACCCATTTATGTGAAATATCAAAAGAAACTTCCCGGGGATATTTTCAAGAAATTCCCGTGTACTAACCCCTTTGAGAATTCGTCAAAAACTCGAACTTCATTATATCTGCTACGATTCAGTCCCGACTGCCCCAAATATGGTCGTGACCAAATTCATATATCCATAGGGACCCATTTATGTGAAAATATCAAAAGAAACTTCCCGGTGAAATTTTCATGAAACTGTGTACTAACCCCTTTGAGAATTCGTCAAAAACTCGAACTTCATTATATCTGCTCCTATTCAGTCCCGACTGCCCCAAATATGGTCGTGACCAAATTCATATATCCATAGGGACCCATTTATGTGAAAATATCAAAAGAAACTTCCGGGGATATTTTCAAGAAATTCCCGTGTACCCTTTGAGAATTCGTCAAAAACTCGAACTTCATTATATCTGCTACGATTCAGTCCCGACTGCCCCAAATATGGTCGTGACCAAATTCATATATCCATAGGGACCCATTTATGTGAAAATATTAAAAGAAACTTCCCGGTGAAATTTTCATGAAACTTCTGTGTACTAACCCCTTTGAGAATTCGTCAAAAACTCGAACTTCATTATATCTGCTTCTATTCAGTCCCGACTGCCCCAAATATGGTCGTGACCAAATTCATATATCCATAGGGACCCATTTATGTGAAAATATCAAAAGAAACTGCCCGGGATATTTTCAAGAAATTCCCGTGTACTAACCCCTTTGAGAATTCGTCAAAAACTCGAACTTCATTATATCTGCTCCTATTCAGTCCCGACTGCCCCAAATATGGTCGTGACCAAATTCATATATCCATAGGGACCCATTTATGTGAATATATCAAAAGAAACTTCCCGGGGATATTTTCAAAAAATTCCCGTGTACTTACAACCCCTTTGAAAATTCGTCAAAAACTCGAACTTCATTATATCTGCTACGATTCAGTCCCGACTGCCCCAAATATGGTCGTGACCAAATTCATATATCCATAGGGACCCATTTATGTGAAAATATCAAAAGAAACTTCCCGGTGAAATTTTCATGAAACTATTGTGTACTAACCCCTTTGAGAATTCGTCAAAAACTCGAACTTCATTATATCTGCTCCTATTCAGTCCCGACTGCCCCAAATATGGTCGTGACCAAATTCATATATCCATAGGGACCCATTTATGTGAAAATATCAAAAGAAACTGCCCGGGGATATTTTCAAGAAATTCCCGTGTACTAACCCCTTTGAGAATTCGTCAAAAACTCGAACTTCATTATATCTGCTACGATTCAGTCCCGACTGCCCCAAATATGGTCGTGACCAAATTCATATATCCATAGGGACCCATTTATGTGAAAATATCAAAAGAAACTTCCCGGTGAAATTTTCATGAAACTTCTGTGTACTAACCCCTTTGAGAATTCGTCAAAAACTCGAACTTCATTATATCTGCTTCTATTCAGTCCCGACTGCCCCAAATATGGTCGTGACCAAATTCATATATCCATAGGGACCCATTTATGTGAAAATATCAAAAGAAACTGCCCGGGATATTTTCAAGAAATTCCCGTGTACTAACCCCTTTGAGAATTCGTCAAAAACTCGAACTTCATTATATCTGCTCCTATTCAGTCCCGACTGCCCCAAATATGGTCGTGACCAAATTCATATATCCATAGGGACCCATTTATGTGAAAATATCAAAAGAAACTTCCCGGGGATATTTTCAAAAAATTCCCGTGTACTAACCCCTTTGAAAATTCGTCAAAAACTCGAACTTCATTATATCTGCTACGATTCAGTCCCGACTGCCCCAAATATGGTCGTGACCAAATTCATATATCCATAGGGACCCATTTATGTGAAAATATCAAAAGAAACTTCCCGGTGAAATTTTCATGAAACTATTGTGTACTAACCCCTTTGAAAATTCGTCAAAAACTCGAACTTCATTATATCTGCTCCTATTCAGTCCCGACTGCCCCAAATATGGTCGTGACCAAATTCATATATCCATAGGGACCCATTTATGTGAAAATATCAAAAGAAACTGCCCGGGGATATTTTCAAGAAATTCCCGTGTACTAACCCCTTTGAGAATTCGTCAAAAACTCGAACTTCATTATATCTGCTCCTATTCAGTCCCGACTGCCCCAAATATGGTCGTGACCAAATTCATATATCCATAGGGACCCATTTATGTGAAAATATCAAAAGAAACTTCCCGGGGATATTTTCAAAAAATTCCCGTGTACTAACCCCTTTGAGAATTCGTCAAAAACTCGAACTTCATTATATCTGCTACGATTCAGTCCCGACTGCCCCAAATATGGTCGTGACCAAATTCATATATCCATAGGGACCCATTTATGTGAAAATATCAAAAGAAACTTCCCGGTGAAATTTTCATGAAACTATTGTGTACTAACCCCTTTGAAATTCGTCAAAAACTCGAACTTCATTATATCTGCTCCTATTCAGTCCCGACTGCCCCAAATATGGTCGTGACCAAATTCATATATCCATAGGGACCCATTTATGTGAAAATATCAAAAGAAACTGCCCGGGGATATTTTCAAGAAATTCCCGTGTACTAACCCCTTTGAGAATTCGTCAAAAACTCGAACTTCATTATATCTGCTACGATTCAGTCCCGACTGCCCCAAATATGGTCGTGACCAAATTCATATATCCATAGGGACCCATTTATGTGAAAATATCAAAAGAAACTTCCGGGGAAATTTTCAAGAAATTCCCGTGTACTAACCCCTTTGAGAATTCGTCAAAAACTCGAACTTCATTATATCTGCTACGATTCAGTCCCGACTGCCCCAAATATGGTCGTGACCAAATTCATATATCCATAGGGACCCATTTATGTGAAAATATCAAAAGAAACTTCCCGGTGAAATTTTCATGAAACTTCTGTGTACTAACCCCTTTGAGAATTCGTCAAAAACTCGAACTTCATTATATCTGCTTCTATTCAGTCCCGACTGCCCCAAATATGGTCGTGACCAAATTCATATATCCATAGGGACCCATTTATGTGAAAATATCAAAAGAAACTGCCCGGGGATATTTTCAAGAAATTCCCGTGTACTAACCCCTTTGAGAATTCGTCAAAAACTCGAACTTCATTATATCTGCTCCTATTCAGTCCCGACTGCCCCAAATATGGTCGTGACCAAATTCATATATCCATAGGGACCCATTTATGTGAAAATATCAAAAGAAACTTCCCGGGGATATTTTCAAAAAATTCCCGTGTACTAACCCCTTTGAAATTCGTCAAAAACTCGAACTTCATTATATCTGCTACGATTCAGTCCCGACTGCCCCAAATATGGTCGTGACCAAATTCATATATCCATAGGGACCCATTTATGTGAAAATATCAAAAGAAACTTCCCGGTGAAATTTTCATGAAACTATTGTGTACTAACCCCTTTGAAAATTCGTCAAAAACTCGAACTTCATTATATCTGCTCCTATTCAGTCCCGACTGCCCCAAATATGGTCGTGACCAAATTCATATATCCATAGGGACCCATTTATGTGAAAATATCAAAAGAAACTGCCCGGGGATATTTTCAAGAAATTCCCGTGTACTAACCCCTTTGAGAATTCGTCAAAAACTCGAACTTCATTATATCTGCTACGATTCAGTCCCGACTGCCCCAAATATGGTCGTGACCAAATTCATATATCCATAGGGACCCATTTATGTGAAAATATCAAAAGAAACTTCCGGGAAATTTTCAAGAAATTCCCGTGTACTAACCCCTTTGAGAATTCGTCAAAAACTCGAACTTCATTATATCTGCTACGATTCAGTCCCGACTGCCCCAAATATGGTCGTGACCAAATTCATATATCCATAGGGACCCATTTATGTGAAAATATCAAAAGAAACTTCCCGGTGAAATTTTCATGAAACTTCTGTACTAACCCCTTTGAGAATTCGTCAAAAACTCGAACTTCATTATATCTGCTTCTATTCAGTCCCGACTGCCCCAAATATGGTCGTGACCAAATTCATATATCCATAGGGACCCATTTATGTGAAAATATCAAAAGAAACTGCCCGGGGATATTTTCAAGAAATTCCCGTGTACTAACCCCTTTGAGAATTCGTCAAAAACTCGAACTTCATTATATCTGCTCCTATTCAGTCCCGACTGCCCCAAATATGGTCGTGACCAAATTCATATATCCATAGGGACCCATTTATGTGGAAATATCAAAAGAAACTTCCCGGGGATATTTTCAAAAAATTCCCGTGTACATTATATCTGCTACGATTCAGTCCCGACTGCCCCAAATATGGTCGTGACCAAATTCATATATCCATAGGGACCCATTTATGTGAAAATATCAAAAGAAACTTCCCGGTGAAATTTTCATGAAACTATTGTGTACTAACCCCTTTGAAAATTCGTCAAAAACTCGAACTTCATTATATCTGCTCCTATTCAGTCCCGACTGCCCCAAATATGGTCGTGACCAAATTCATATATCCATAGGGACCCATTTATGTGAAAATATCAAAAGAAACTGCCCGGGGATATTTTCAAGAAATTCCCGTGTACTAACCCCTTTGAGAATTCGTCAAAAACTCGAACTTCATTATATCTGCTCCTATTCAGTCCCGACTGCCCCAAATATGGTCGTGACCAAATTCATATATCCATAGGGACCCATTTATGTGGAAATATCAAAAGAAACTTCCCGGGATATTTTCAAAAAATTCCCGTGTACTAACCCCTTTGAAATTCGTCAAAAACTCGAACTTCATTATATCTGCTACGATTCAGTCCCGACTGCCCCAAATATGGTCGTGACCAAATTCATATATCCATAGGGACCCATTTATGTGAAAATATCAAAAGAAACTTCCCGGTGAAATTTTCATGAAACTATTGTGTACTAACCCCTTTGAGAATTCGTCAAAAACTCGAACTTCATTATATCTGCTCCTATTCAGTCCCGACTGCCCCAAATATGGTCGTGACCAAATTCATATATCCATAGGGACCCATTTATGTGAAAATATCAAAAGAAACTGCCCGGGGATATTTTCAAGAAATTCCCGTGTACTAACCCCTTTGAGAATTCGTCAAAAACTCGAACTTCATTATATCTGCTCCTATTCAGTCCCGACTGCCCCAAATATGGTCGTGACCAAATTCATATATCCATAGGGACCCATTTATGTGAAAATATCAAAAGAAACTTCCCGGGGATATTTTCAAAAAATTCCCGTGTACTAACCCCTTTGAAAATTCGTCAAAAACTCGAACTTCATTATATCTGCTACGATTCAGTCCCGACTGCCCCAAATATGGTCGTGACCAAATTCATATATCCATAGGGACCCATTTATGTGAAAATATCAAAAGAAACTTCCCGGTGAAATTTTCATGAAACTATTGTGTACTAACCCCTTTGAAATTCGTCAAAAACTCGAACTTCATTATATCTGCTCCTATTCAGTCCCGACTGCCCCAAATATGGTCGTGACCAAATTCATATATCCATAGGGACCCATTTATGTGAAAATATCAAAAGAAACTGCCCGGGGAATTTTCAAGAAATTCCCGTGTACTAACCCCTTTGAGAATTCGTCAAAAACTCGAACTTCATTATATCTGCTACGATTCAGTCCCGACTGCCCCAAATATGGTCGTGACCAAATTCATATATCCATAGGGACCCATTTATGTGAAAATATCAAAAGAAACTTCCCGGTGAAATTTTCATGAAACTTCTGTGTACTAACCCCTTTGAGAATTCGTCAAAAACTCGAACTTCATTATATCTGCTTCTATTCAGTCCCGACTGCCCCAAATATGGTCGTGACCAAATTCATATATCCATAGGGACCCATTTATGTGAAAATATCAAAAGAAACTGCCCGGGATATTTTCAAGAAATTCCCGTGTACTAACCCCTTTGAGAATTCGTCAAAAACTCGAACTTCATTATATCTGCTCCTATTCAGTCCCGACTGCCCCAAATATGGTCGTGACCAAATTCATATATCCATAGGGACCCATTTATGTGGAAATATCAAAAGAAACTTCCCGGGGATATTTTCAAAAAATTCCCGTGTACTAACCCCTTTGAAAATTCGTCAAAAACTCGAACTTCATTATATCTGCTACGATTCAGTCCCGACTGCCCCAAATATGGTCGTGACCAAATTCATATATCCATAGGGACCCATTTATGTGAAAATATCAAAAGAAACTTCCCGGTGAAATTTTCATGAAACTATTGTGTACTAACCCCTTTGAAATTCGTCAAAAACTCGAACTTCATTATATCTGCTCCTATTCAGTCCCG
Organism: Daucus carota subsp. sativus; assembly: GCF_001625215.2. NCBI lineage: Eukaryota > Viridiplantae > Streptophyta > Magnoliopsida > Apiales > Apiaceae > Daucus > Daucus carota. The sequence goes on along the minus strand of NC_030383.2, from coordinate 20,112,010 downwards.
ACTGCCCCAAATATGGTCGTGACCAAATTCATATATCCATAGGGACCCATTTATGTGAAAATATCAAAAGAAACTGCCCGGGGATATTTTCAAGAAATTCCCGTGTACTAACCCCTTTGAGAATTCGTCAAAAACTCGAACTTCATTATATCTGCTCCTATTCAGTCCCGACTGCCCCAAATATGGTCGTGACCAAATTCATATATCCATAGGGACCCATTTATGTGAAATATCAAAAGAAACTTCCCGGGGATATTTTCAAAAAATTCCCGTGTACTAACCCCTTTGAAATTCGTCAAAAACTCGAACTTCATTATATCTGCTACGATTCAGTCCCGACTGCCCCAAATATGGTCGTGACCAAATTCATATATCCATAGGGACCCATTTATGTGAAAATATCAAAAGAAACTTCCCGGTGAAATTTTCATGAAACTATTGTGTACTAACCCCTTTGAAAATTCGTCAAAAACTCGAACTTCATTATATCTGCTCCTATTCAGTCCCGACTGCCCCAAATATGGTCGTGACCAAATTCATATATCCATAGGGACCCATTTATGTGAAAATATCAAAAGAAACTGCCCGGGGATATTTTCAAGAAATTCCCGTGTACTAACCCCTTTGAGAATTCGTCAAAAACTCGAACTTCATTATATCTGCTCCTATTCAGTCCCGACTGCCCCAAATATGGTCGTGACCAAATTCATATATCCATAGGGACCCATTTATGTGAAAATATCAAAAGAAACTTCCCGGGGATATTTTCAAAAAATTCCCGTGTACTAACCCCTTTGAAAATTCGTCAAAAACTCGAACTTCATTATATCTGCTACGATTCAGTCCCGACTGCCCCAAATATGGTCGTGACCAAATTCATATATCCATAGGGACCCATTTATGTGAAAATATCAAAAGAAACTTCCCGGTGAAATTTTCATGAAACTATTGTGTACTAACCCCTTTGAAAATTCGTCAAAAACTCGAACTTCATTATATCTGCTCCTATTCAGTCCCGACTGCCCCAAATATGGTCGTGACCAAATTCATATATCCATAGGGACCCATTTATGTGAAAATATCAAAAGAAACTGCCCGGGGATATTTTCAAGAAATTCCCGTGTACTAACCCCTTTGAGAATTCGTCAAAAACTCGAACTTCATTATATCTGCTACGATTCAGTCCCGACTGCCCCAAATATGGTCGTGACCAAATTCATATATCCATAGGGACCCATTTATGTGAAAATATCAAAAGAAACTTCCGGGTGAAATTTTCAAGAAATTCCCGTGTACTAACCCCTTTGAGAATTCGTCAAAAACTCGAACTTCATTATATCTGCTACGATTCAGTCCCGACTGCCCCAAATATGGTCGTGACCAAATTCATATATCCATAGGGACCCATTTATGTGAAAATATTAAAAGAAACTTCCCGGTGAAATTTTCATGAAACTTCTATGTACTAACCCCTTTGAGAATTCGTCAAAAACTCGAACTTCATTATATCTGCTTCTATTCAGTCCCGACTGCCCCAAATATGGTCGTGACCAAATTCATATATCCATAGGGACCCATTTATGTGAAAATATCAAAAGAAACTGCCCGGGGATATTTTCAAGAAATTCCCGTGTACTAACCCCTTTGAGAATTCGTCAAAAACTCGAACTTCATTATATCTGCTCCTATTCAGTCCCGACTGCCCCAAATATGGTCGTGACCAAATTCATATATCCATAGGGACCCATTTATGTGAAAATATCAAAAGAAACTTCCCGGGGATATTTTCAAAAATTCCCGTGTACTAACCCCTTTGAAAATTCGTCAAAAACTCGAACTTCATTATATCTGCTACGATTCAGTCCCGACTGCCCCAAATATGGTCGTGACCAAATTCATATATCCATAGGGACCCATTTATGTGAAAATATCAAAAGAAACTTCCCGGTGAAATTTTCATTAAACTATTGTGTACTAACCCCTTTGAAAATTCGTCAAAAACTCGAACTTCATTATATCTGCTCCTATTCAGTCCCGACTGCCCCAAATATGGTCGTGACCAAATTCATATATCCATAGGGACCCATTTATGTGAAAATATCAAAAGAAACTGCCCGGGGATATTTTCAAGAAATTCCCGTGTACTAACCCCTTTGAGAATTCGTCAAAAACTCGAACTTCATTATATCTGCTCCTATTCAGTCCCGACTGCCCCAAATATGGTCGTGACCAAATTCATATATCCATAGGGACCCATTTATGTGAAAATATCAAAAGAAACTTCCCGGGGATATTTTCAAAAAATTCCCGTGTACTAACCCCTTTGAGAATTCGTCAAAAACTCGAACTTCATTATATCTGCTACGATTCAGTCCCGACTGCCCCAAATATGGTCGTGACCAAATTCATATATCCATAGGGACCCATTTATGTGAAAATATCAAAAGAAACTTCCCGGTGAAATTTTCATGAAACTATTGTGTACTAACCCCTTTGAAATTCGTCAAAAACTCGAACTTCATTATATCTGCTCCTATTCAGTCCCGACTGCCCCAAATATGGTCGTGACCAAATTCATATATCCATAGGGACCCATTTATGTGAAAATATCAAAAGAAACTGCCCGGGGATATTTTCAAGAAATTCCCGTGTACTAACCCCTTTGAGAATTCGTCAAAAACTCGAACTTCATTATATCTGCTCCTATTCAGTCCCGACTGCCCCAAATATGGTCGTGACCAAATTCATATATCCATAGGGACCCATTTATGTGGAAATATCAAAAGAAACTTCCCGGGGATATTTTCAAAAATTCCCGTGTACTAACCCCTTTGAAAATTCGTCAAAAACTCGAACTTCATTATATCTGCTACGATTCAGTCCCGACTGCCCCAAATATGGTCGTGACCAAATTCATATATCCATAGGGACCCATTTATGTGAAAATATCAAAAGAAACTTCCCGGTGAAATTTTCATGAAACTATTGTGTACTAACCCCTTTGAAATTCGTCAAAAACTCGAACTTCATTATATCTGCTCCTATTCAGTCCCGACTGCCCCAAATATGGTCGTGACCAAATTCATATATCCATAGGGACCCATTTATGTGAAAATATCAAAAGAAACTGCCCGGGGATATTTTCAAGAAATTCCCGTGTACTAACCCCTTTGAGAATTCGTCAAAAACTCGAACTTCATTATATCTGCTACGATTCAGTCCCGACTGCCCCAAATATGGTCGTGACCAAATTCATATATCCATAGGGACCCATTTATGTGAAAATATCAAAAGAAACTTCCCGGTGAAATTTTCATGAAACTATTGTGTACTAACCCCTTTGAAATTCGTCAAAAACTCGAACTTCATTATATCTGCTCCTATTCAGTCCCGACTGCCCCAAATATGGTCGTGACCAAATTCATATATCCATAGGGACCCATTTATGTGAAAATATCAAAAGAAACTGCCCGGGGATATTTTCAAGAAATTCCCGTGTACTAACCCCTTTGAGAATTCGTCAAAAACTCGAACTTCATTATATCTGCTACGATTCAGTCCCGACTGCCCCAAATATGGTCGTGACCAAATTCATATATCCATAGGGACCCATTTATGTGAAAATATCAAAAGAAACTTCCGGGGAAATTTTCAAGAAATTCCCGTGTACTAACCCCTTTGAGAATTCGTCAAAAACTCGAACTTCATTATATCTGCTACGATTCAGTCCCGACTGCCCCAAATATGGTCGTGACCAAATTCATATATCCATAGGGACCCATTTATGTGAAAATATCAAAAGAAACTTCCCGGTGAAATTTTCATGAAATTCCTATGTACTAACCCCTTTGAGAATTCGTCAAAAACTCGAACTTCATTATATCTGCTTCTATTCAGTCCCGACTGCCCCAAATATGGTCGTGACCAAATTCATATATCCATAGGGACCCATTTATGTGAAAATATCAAAAGAAACTGCCCGGGGATATTTTCAAGAAATTCCCGTGTACTAACCCCTTTGAGAATTCGTCAAAAACTCGAACTTCATTATATCTGCTCCTATTCAGTCCCGACTGCCCCAAATATGGTCGTGACCAAATTCATATATCCATAGGGACCCATTTATGTGAAAATATCAAAAGAAACTTCCCGGGGATATTTTCAAAAAATTCCGTGTACTAACCCCTTTGAAAATTCGTCAAAAACTCGAACTTCATTATATCTGCTACGATTCAGTCCCGACTGCCCCAAATATGGTCGTGACCAAATTCATATATCCATAGGGACCCATTTATGTGAAAATATCAAAAGAAACTTCCCGGTGAAATTTTCATGAAACTATTGTGTACTAACCCCTTTGAAATTCGTCAAAAACTCGAACTTCATTATATCTGCTCCTATTCAGTCCCGACTGCCCCAAATATGGTCGTGACCAAATTCATATATCCATAGGGACCCATTTATGTGAAAATATCAAAAGAAACTGCCCGGGGATATTTTCAAGAAATTCCCGTGTACTAACCCCTTTGAGAATTCGTCAAAAACTCGAACTTCATTATATCTGCTCCTATTCAGTCCCGACTGCCCCAAATATGGTCGTGACCAAATTCATATATCCATAGGGACCCATTTATGTGGAAATATCAAAAGAAACTTCCCGGGGATATTTTCAAAAAATTCCCGTGTACTAACCCCTTTGAAAATTCGTCAAAAACTCGAACTTCATTATATCTGCTACGATTCAGTCCCGACTGCCCCAAATATGGTCGTGACCAAATTCATATATCCATAGGGACCCATTTATGTGAAAATATCAAAAGAAACTTCCCGGTGAAATTTTCATGAAACTATGTGTACTAACCCCTTTGAAATTCGTCAAAAACTCGAACTTCATTATATCTGCTCCTATTCAGTCCCGACTGCCCCAAATATGGTCGTGACCAAATTCATATATCCATAGGGACCCATTTATGTGAAAATATCAAAAGAAACTGCCCGGGGATATTTTCAAGAAATTCCCGTGTACTAACCCCTTTGAGAATTCGTCAAAAACTCGAACTTCATTATATCTGCTACGATTCAGTCCCGACTGCCCCAAATATGGTCGTGACCAAATTCATATATCCATAGGGACCCATTTATGTGAAAATATCAAAAGAAACTTCCCGGTGAAATTTTCATGAAACTATTGTGTACTAACCCCTTTGAGAATTCGTCAAAAACTCGAACTTCATTATATCTGCTCCTATTCAGTCCCGACTGCCCCAAATATGGTCGTGACCAAATTCATATATCCATAGGGACCCATTTATGTGAAAATATCAAAAGAAACTGCCCGGGGATATTTTCAAGAAATTCCCGTGTACTAACCCCTTTGAGAATTCGTCAAAAACTCGAACTTCATTATATCTGCTACGATTCAGTCCCGACTGCCCCAAATATGGTCGTGACCAAATTCATATATCCATAGGGACCCATTTATGTGAAAATATCAAAAGAAACTTCCGGGGAAATTTTCAAGAAATTCCCGTGTACTAACCCCTTTGAGAATTCGTCAAAAACTCGAACTTCATTATATCTGCTACGATTCAGTCCCGACTGCCCCAAATATGGTCGTGACCAAATTCATATATCCATAGGGACCCATTTATGTGAAAATATCAAAAGAAACTTCCCGGTGAAATTTTCATGAAACTATTGTGTACTAACCCCTTTGAGAATTCGTCAAAAACTCGAACTTCATTATATCTGCTCCTATTCAGTCCCGACTGCCCCAAATATGGTCGTGACCAAATTCATATATCCATAGGGACCCATTTATGTGAAAATATCAAAAGAAACTGCCCGGGGATATTTTCAAGAAATTCCCGTGTACTAACCCCTTTGAGAATTCGTCAAAAACTCGAACTTCATTATATCTGCTACGATTCAGTCCCGACTGCCCCAAATATGGTCGTGACCAAATTCATATATCCATAGGACCCATTTATGTGAAAATATCAAAAGAAACTTCCCGGTGAAATTTTCATGAAACTATTGTGTACTAACCCCTTTGAAAATTCGTCAAAAACTCGAACTTCATTATATCTGCTCCTATTCAGTCCCGACTGCCCCAAATATGGTCGTGACCAAATTCATATATCCATAGGGACCCATTTATGTGAAAATATCAAAAGAAACTGCCCGGGGATATTTTCAAGAAATTCCCGTGTACTAACCCCTTTGAGAATTCGTCAAAAACTCGAACTTCATTATATCTGCTACGATTCAGTCCCGACTGCCCCAAATATGGTCGTGACCAAATTCATATATCCATAGGGACCCATTTATGTGAAAATATCAAAAGAAACTTCCGGGTGAAATTTTCAAGAAATTCCCGTGTACTAACCCCTTTGAGAATTCGTCAAAAACTCGAACTTCATTATATCTGCTACGATTCAGTCCCGACTGCCCCAAATATGGTCGTGACCAAATTCATATATCCATAGGGACCCATTTATGTGAAAATATTAAAAGAAACTTCCCGGTGAAATTTTCATGAAACTTTTGTGTACTAACCCCTTTGAGAATTCGTCAAAAACTCGAACTTCATTATATCTGCCCCTATTCAGTCCCGACTGCCCCAAATATGGTCGTGACCAAATTCATATATCCATAGGGACCCATTTATGTGAAAATATCAAAAGAAACTGCCCGGGGATATTTTCAAGAAATTCCCGTGTACTAACCCCTTTGAGAATTCGTCAAAAACTCGAACTTCATTATATCTGCTACGATTCAGTCCCGACTGCCCCAAATATGGTCGTGACCAAATTCATATATCCATAGGGACCCATTTATGTGAAAATATCAAAAGAAACTTCCCGGTGAAATTTTCATGAAACTGTGTACTAACCCCTTTGAAAATTCGTCAAAAACTCGAACTTCATTATATCTGCTCCTATTCAGTCCCGACTGCCCCAAATATGGTCGTGACCAAATTCATATATCCATAGGGACCCATTTATGTGAAAATATCAAAAGAAACTGCCCGGGGATATTTTCAAGAAATTCCCGTGTACTAACCCCTTTGAGAATTCGTCAAAAACTCGAACTTCATTATATCTGCTACGATTCAGTCCCGACTGCCCCAAATATGGTCGTGACCAAATTCATATATCCATAGGGACCCATTTCTGTGAAAATATCAAAAGAAACTTCCGGGTGAAATTTTCAAGAAATTCCCGTGTACCCCTTTGAGAATTCGTCAAAAACTCGAACTTCATTATATCTACTACGATTCAGTCCCGACTGCCCCAAATTTGGACGTGACCAAATTCATATATCCATAGGGACCCATTTATGTGAAAATATCAAAAGAAACTTCCCGGTGAATTTTCAAGAAACTTCCCGTGTACTAACCCCTTTGAGAATTCGTCAAAAACTCGAACTTCATTATATCTGCTTCTATTCAGTCCCGACTGCCCCAAATATGGTCGTGACCAAATTCATATATCCATAGGGACCCATTTATGTGAAAATATCAAAAGAAACTGCCCGGGGATATTTTCAAGAAATTCCGTGTACTAACCCCTTTGAAAATTCGTCAAAAACTCGAACTTCATTATATCTGCTACGATTCAGTCCCGACTGCCCCAAATATGGTCGTGACCAAATTCATATATCCATAGGGACCCATTTATGTGAAAATATCAAAAGAAACTTCCCGGTGAAATTTTCATGAAACTATTGTGTACTAACCCCTTTGAGAATTCGTCAAAAACTCGAACTTCATTATATCTGCTCCTATTCAGTCCCGACTGCCCCAAATATGGTCGTGACCAAATTCATATATCCATAGGGACCCATTTATGTGAAAATATCAAAAGAAACTGCCCGGGGATATTTTCAAGAAATTCCCGTGTACTAACCCCTTTGAGAATTCGTCAAAAACTCGAACTTCATTATATCTGCTCGATTCAGTCCCGACTGCCCCAAATATGGTCGTGACCAAATTCATATATCCATAGGGACCCATTTATGTGAAAATATCAAAAGAAACTTCCCGGTGAAATTTTCATGAAACTTTGTGTACTAACCCCTTTGAAATTCGTCAAAAACTCGAACTTCATTATATCTGCTCCTATTCAGTCCCGACTGCCCCAAATATGGTCGTGACCAAATTCATATATCCATAGGGACCCATTTATGTGAAAATATCAAAAGAAACTGCCCGGGGATATTTTCAAGAAATTCCCGTGTACTAACCCCTTTGAGAATTCGTCAAAAACTCGAACTTCATTATATCTGCTACGATTCAGTCCCGACTGCCCCAAATATGGTCGTGACCAAATTCATATATCCATAGGGACCCATTTATGTGAAAATATCAAAAGAAACTTCCCGGGAAATTTTCAAGAAATTCCCGTGTACTACCCCTTTGAGAATTCGTCAAAAACTCGAACTTCATTATATCTGCTCCTATTCAGTCCCGACTGCCCCAAATATGGTCGTGACCAAATTCATATATCCATAGGGACCCATTTATGTGAAAATATCAAAAGAAACTTCCCGGGGAAATTTTCATGAAACTTCCGTGTACTAACCCCTTTGAGAATTCGTCAAAAACTCGAACTTCATTATATCTGCTTCTATTCAGTCCCGACTGCCCCAAATATGGTCGTGACCAAATTCATATATCCATAGGGACCCATTTATGTGAAAATATCAAAAGAAACTGCCCGGGGATATTTTCAAGAAATTCCCGTGTACTAACCCCTTTGAGAATTCGTCAAAAACTCGAACTTCATTATATCTGCTCCTATTCAGTCCCGACTGCCCCAAATATGGTCGTGACCAAATTCATATATCCATAGGGACCCATTTATGTGAAAATATCAAAAGAAACTTCCCGGGGATATTTTCAAAAAATTCCCGTGTACTAACCCCTTTGAAAATTCGTCAAAAACTCGAACTTCATTATATCTGCTACGATTCAGTCCCGACTGCCCCAAATATGGTCGTGACCAAATTCATATATCCATAAGGACCCATTTATGTGAAAATATCAAAAGAAACTTCCCGGTGAAATTTTCATGAAACTATTGTGTACTAACCCCTTTGAGAATTCGTCAAAAACTCGAACTTCATTATATCTGCTCCTATTCAGTCCCGACTGCCCCGAATATGGTCGTGACCAAATTCATATATCCATAGGGACCCATTTATGTGAAAATATCAAAAGAAACTGCCCGGGGATATTTTCAAGAAATTCCCGTGTACTAACCCCTTTGAGAATTCGTCAAAAACTCGAACTTCATTATATCTGCTACGATTCAGTCCCGACTGCCCCAAATATGGTCGTGACCAAATTCATATATCCATAGGGACCCATTTATGTGAAAATATCAAAAGAAACTTCCCGGTGAAATTTTCATGAAACTCCCGTGTACTAACCCCTTTGAGAATTCGTCAAAAACTCGAACTTCATTATATCTGCTCCTATTCAGTCCCGACTGCCCCAAATATGGTCGTGACCAAATTCATATATCCATAGGGACCCATTTATGTGAAAATATCAAAAGAAACTCCCGGTGAAATTTTCATGAAACTTCTGTGTACTAACCCCTTTGAGAATTCGTCAAAAACTCGAACTTCATTATATCTGCTTCTATTCAGTCCCGACTGCCCCAAATATGGTCGTGACCAAATTCATATATCCATAGGGACCCATTTATGTGAAAATATCAAAAGAAACTTCCGGGGATATTTTCAAGAAATTCCCGTGTACACCCCTTTGAGAATTCGTCAAAAACTCGAACTTCATTATATCTGCTCCGATTCAGTCCCGACTGCCCCAAATATGGTCGTGACCAAATTCATATATCCATAGGGACCCATTTATGTGAAAATATCAAAAGAAACTTCCCGGTGAAATTTTCATGAAATTCCCGTGTACTAACCCCTTTGAGAATTCGTCAAAAACTCGAACTTCATTATATCTGCTTCTATTCAGTCCCGACTGCCCCAAATATGGTCGTGACCAAATTCATATATCCATAGGGACCCATTTATGTGAAAATATCAAAAGAAACTGCCCGGGATATTTTCAAGAAATTCCTGTGTACTAACCCTTTGAGAATTCGTCAAAAACTCGAACTTCATTATATCTGCTCCTATTCAGTCCCGACTGCCCCAAATATGGTCGTGACCAAATTCATATATCCATAGGGACCCATTTATGTGAAAATATCAAAAGAAACTTCCCGGTGAAATTTTCATGAAATTCCCGTGTACTAACCCCTTTGAGAATTCGTCAAAAACTCGAACTTCATTATATCTGCTCTATTCAGTCCCGACTGCCCCAAATATGGTCGTGACCAAATTCATATATCCATAGGGACCCATTTATGTGAAAATATCAAAAGAAACTGCCCGGGATATTTTCAAGAAATTCCTGTGTACTAACCCCTTTGAGAATTCGTCAAAAACTCGAACTTCATTATATCTGCTCCTATTCAGTCCCGACTGCCCCAAATATGGTCGTGACCAAATTCATATATCCATAGGGACCCATTTATGTGAAAATATCAAAAGAAACTTCCCGGGGATATTTTCAAAAAATTCCGTGTACTAACCCCTTTGAAAATTCGTCAAAAACTCGAACTTCATTATATCTGCTACGATTCAGTCCCGACTGCCCCCAAATATGGTCGTGACCAAATTCATATATCCATAGGGACCCATTTATGTGAAAATATCAAAAGAAACTTCCCGGGTGAAAATTTTCATGAAACTTTTGTGTACTAAACCCTTTGAGAATTCGTCAAAAACTCGAACTTCATTATATCTGCTCCTATTCAGTCCCGACTGCCCCAAATATGGTCGTGACCAAATTCATATATCCATAGGGACCATTTATGTGAAAATATCAAAAGAAACTGCCCGGGGATATTTTCAAGAAATTCCCGTGTACTAACCCCTTTGAGAATTCGTCAAAAACTCGAACTTCATTATATCTGCTACGATTCAGTCCCGACTGCCCAAATATGGTCGTGACCAAATTCATATATCCATAGGGACCCATTTATGTGAAAATATCAAAAGAAACTTCCCGGTGAAATTTTCATGAAACTTCTATGTACTAACCCCTTTGAGAATTCGTCAAAAACTCGAACTTCATTATATCTGCTTCTATTCAGTCCCGACTGCCCCAAATATGGTCGTGACCAAATTCATATATCCATAGGGACCCTTTATGTGAAAATATCAAAAGAAACTGCCCGGGAATTTTCAAGAAATTCCTGTGTACTAACCCCTTTGAGAATTCGTCAAAAACTCGAACTTCATTATATCTGCTACGATTCAGTCCCGACTGCCCCAAATATGGTCGTGACCAAATTCATATATCCATAGGGACCCATTTATGTGAAAATATCAAAAGAAACTCCCGGTGAATTTTCATGAAATTTCTGTATAAACCCCTTTGAGAATTCGTCAAAAACTCGAACTTCATTATATCTGCTTCTATTCAGTCCCGACTTGCCCCCCAATATGGTCGTGACCAAATTCATATATCCATAGGGACCCATTTATGTGAAATATCAAAAGAAACTGCCCGGGGATATTTTCAAGAAATCCCGTGTACTAACCCTTTGAGAATTCGTCAAAAACTCGAACTTCATTATATCTGCTCCTATTCAGTCCCGACTGCCCCAAATATGGTCGTGACCAAATTCATATATCCATAGGGACCCATTTATGTGGAAATATCAAAAGAAACTTCCCGGGATATTTTCAAAAATTCCCGTGTACTAACCCCTTTGAGAATTCGTCAAAAACTCGAACTTCATTATATCTGCTACGATTCAGTCCCGACTGCCCCAAATATGGTCGTGACCAAATTCATATATCCATAGGGACCCATTTATGTGAAAATATCAAAAGAAACTTCCCGGTGAAATTTTCAATGAAATCTTGTGTACTAACCCCTTTGAAAATTCGTCAAAAACTCGAACTTCATTATATCTGCTCCTATTCAGTCCCGACTGCCCCAAATGGTCGTGACCAAATTCATATATCCATAGGGACCCATTTATGTGAAAATATCAAAAGAAACTGCCCGGGGATATTTTCAAGAAATTCCGTGTATGTACTAACCCCTTGAGAATTCGTCAAAAACTCGAACTTCATTATATCTGCTACTATTCAGTCCCGACCCCCAAATATGGTCGTGACCAAATTCATATATCCATAGGGACCCATTTATGTGAAAATATCAAAAGAAACTTCCCGGTGAAATTTTCAAGAAAATTCCGTGTACTAACCCCTTTGAGAATTCGTCAAAAACTCGAACTTCATTATATCTGCCCCTATTCAGTCCCGACTGCCCCCAAATATGGTCGTGACCAAATTCATATATCCATAGGGACCCATTTATGTGAAAATATCAAAAGAAACTTCCCGGGATATTTTCATGAAAATCCTGTGTACTAACCCCTTTGAAATTCGTCAAAAACTCGAACTTCATTATATCTGCTCTATTCAGTCCCGACTGCCCCAAATATGGTCGTGACCAAATTCATATATCCATAGGGACCCATTTATGTGAAAATATCAAAAGAAACTTCCCGGTGAAATTTTCAAGAAATTCTGTGTACTAACCCCTTTGAGAATTCGTCAAAAACTCGAACTTCATTATATCTGCTACTATTCAGTCCCGACTGCCCCAAATATGGTCGTGACCAAATTCATATATCCATAGGGACCCATTTATGTGAAAATATCAAAAGAAACTGCCCGGGATATTTTCAAGAAATTCCGTGTACTAACCCCTTTGAGAATTCGTCAAAAACTCGAACTTCATTATATCTGCTCCTATTCAGTCCCGACTGCCCCAAATATGGTCGTGACCAAATTCATATATCCATAGGGACCCATTTATGTGGAAATATCAAAAGAAACTTCCCGGGGATATTTTCAAAAATTCCCGTGTACTAACCCCTTTGAGAATTCGTCAAAAACTCGAACTTCATTATATCTGCTACGATTCAGTCCCGACTGCCCCAAATATGGTCGTGACCAAATTCATATATCCATAAGGACCCATTTATGTGAAAATATCAAAAGAAACTTCCCGGTGAAATTTTCATGAAACTATTGTGTACTAAACCCCTTTGAAAATTCGTCAAAAACTCGAACTTCATTATATCTGCTCTATTCAGTCCCGACTGCCCCAAATATGGTCGTGACCAAATTCATATATCCATAGGGACCCATTATGTGAAAATATCAAAAGAAACTTCCCGGGGGAATTTCAAGAAATTCCGTGTACTAACCCCTTTGAGAATTCGTCAAAAACTCGAACTTCATTATATCTGCTCCGATTCAGTCCCGACTGCCCCAAATATGGTCGTGACCAAATTCATATATCCATAGGGACCCATTTATGTGAAAATATTAAAAGAA
>NC_030383.2:20009476-20098464 GCF_001625215.2 Daucus carota subsp. sativus | reverse complement strand
CCCGACTGCCCAAATATGGTCGTGACCAAATTCATATATCCATAGGGACCCATTTATGTGAAAATATCAAAAGAAACTTGCCCGGGATATTTTCAAGAAATTCCCGTGTACTAACCCCTTTGAGAATTCGTCAAAAACTCGAACTTCATTATATCTGCTACGATTCAGTCCCGACCCCCCCAAATATGGTCGTGACCAAATTCATATATCCATAGGGACCCATTTATGTGAAAATATCAAAAGAAACTTCCGGGGAAATTTTCATGAAATTCCCGTGTACTAACCCCTTTGAGAATTCGTCAAAAACTCGAACTTCATTATATCTGCTTCGATTCAGTCCCGACTGCCCAAATATGGTCGTGACCAAATTCATATATCCATAGGGACCCATTTATGTGAAAATATCAAAGAAACTGCCCGGGGATATTTTCAAGAAATTCCCGTGTACTAACCCCTTTGAGAATTCGTCAAAAACTCGAACTTCATTATATCTGCTCGATTTCAGTCCCGACTGCCCAAATATGGTCGTGACCAAATTCATATATCCATAGGACCCACCCATTTATGTGAAAATATCAAAGAAACTGCCCGTGAATTTTCATGAAATTCCTGTGTACTAACCCCTTTGAGAATTCGTCAAAAACTCGAACTTCATTATATCTGCTTCTATTCAGTCCCGACTGCCCCAAATATGGTCGTGACCAAATTCATATATCCATAGGGACCCATTTATGTGAAATATCAAAAGAAACTGCCCGGGAAATATTTTCAAGAAATTCCCGTGTACTAACCCCTTTGAGAATTCGTCAAAAACTCGAACTTCATTATATCTGCTCGATTCAGTCCCGACTGCCCCCAAATATGGTCGTGACCAAATTCATATATCCATAGGGACCCATTTATGTGAAAATATCAAAAGAAACTTCCCGTGGAAATTTTCATGAAATTCTATGTACTAACCCCTTTGAGAATTCGTCAAAAACTCGAACTTCATTATATCTGCTTCTATTCAGTCCCGACTGCCCCAAATATGGTCGTGACCAAATTCATATATCCATAGGGACCCATTTATGTGAAAATATCAAAAGAAACTGCCCGGGGATAATTTTCAAGAAATTCCCGTGTACTAACCCCTTTGAGAATTCGTCAAAAACTCGAACTTCATTATATCTGCTCCTATTCAGTCCCGACTGCCCCAAATATGGTCGTGACCAAATTCATATATCCATAGGGACCCATTTATGTGAAAATATCAAAAGAAACTTCCCGGGGATATTTTCAAAAAATTCCCGTGTACTAACCCCTTTGAGAATTCGTCAAAAACTCGAACTTCATTATATCTGCTACGATTCAGTCCCGACTGCCCCAAATATGGTCGTGACCAAATTCATATATCCATAGGGACCCATTTATGTGAAAATATCAAAAGAAACTGCCCGGGGATATTTTCAAGAAATTCCCGTGTACTACCCCTTTGATAATTCGTCAAAAACTCGAACTTCATTATATCTGCTACGATTCAGTCCCGACTGCCCCAAATATGGTCGTGACCAAATTCATATATCCATAGGGACCCATTTATGTGAAAATATCAAAAGAAACTTCCCGGTGAAATTTTCATGAAATTCGTGTGTACCCCTTTGAGAATTCGTCAAAAACTCGAACTTCATTATATCTGCTCCTATTCAGTCCCGACTGCCCCAAATATGGTCGTGACCAAATTCATATATCCATAGGGACCCATTTATGTGAAAATATCAAAAGAAACTGCCCGGGGATATTTTCAAGAAATTCCCGTGTACTAACCCTTTTGAGAATTCGTCAAAAACTCGAACTTCATTATATCTGCTACGATTCAGTCCCGACTGCCCCAAATATGGTCGTGACCAAATTCATATATCCATAGGGACCCATTTATGTGAAAATATCAAAAGAAACTGCCGGGTGATTTTCATGAAATTCCTGTGTACTAACTAACCCCTTTGAGAATTCGTCAAAAACTCGAACTTCATTATATCTGCTCGATCATTCAGTCCCGACTGCCCCAAATATGGTCGTGACAAATTCATATATCCATAGGGACCCATTTATGTGGAAATATCAAAAGAAACTGCCCGGGGATATTTCAAGAAATTCCCGTGTACTAAACCCTTTGAGAATTCGTCAAAAACTCGAACTTCATTATATCTGCTCGATTCAGTCCCGACTGCCCCAAATATGGTCGTGACGAAATTCATATATCCATAAGGACCCATTTATGTGAAAATATCAAAAGAAACTGCCCGGGGAATTTTCATGAAACTCCTGTGTACTAACCCCTTTGAGAATTCTTTAAAAACTCGTACTTCATTATATCTGCTTCTATTCAGTCCCGACTGCCCCAATATGGTCGTGACCAAATTCATATATCCATAGGGACCCATTTATGTGAAAATATCAAAAGAAACTGCCCGGGGAAATTTTCATGAAATTCCGTGTACTAACCCCTTTGAGAATTCGTCAAAAACTCGAACTTCATTATATCTGCTTCTATTCAGTCCCGACTGCCCCAAATATGGTCGTGACCAAATTCATATATCCATAGGGACCCATTTATGTGAAAATATCAAAAGAAACTGCCCGGGGATATTTTCAAGAAATTCCCGTGTACTAACCCCTTTGAGAATTCGTCAAAAACTCGAACTTCATTATATCTGCTACGATTCAGTCCCGACTGCCCCAAATATGGTCGTGACCAAATTCATATATCCATAGGGACCCATTTATGTGAAAATATCAAAAGAAACTTCCCGGTGAAATTTTCATGAAATTGTGTACCCCTTTGAGAATTCGTCAAAAACTCGAACTTCATTATATCTGCTACGATTCAGTCCCGACTGCCCCAAATATGGTCGTGACCAAATTCATATATCCATAGGGACCCATTTATGTGAAAATATCAAAAGAAACTTCCCGGGGATATTTTCAAGAAATTCCCGTGTACTAACCCCTTTGAGAATTCGTCAAAAACTCGAACTTCATTATATCTGCTCCTATTCAGTCCCGACTGCCCCAAATATGGTCGTGACCAAATTCATATATCCATAGGGACCCATTTATGTGAAATATCAAAAGAAACTGCCCGGGGATATTTTCAAGAAATTCCCGTGTACTAACCCTTTGAGAATTCGTCAAAAACTCGAACTTCATTATATCTGCTACGATTCAGTCCCGACTGCCCCAAATATGGTCGTGACCAAATTCATATATCCATAGGGACCCATTTATGTGAAAATATCAAAAGAAACTTCCGGGGAAATTTTCATGAAATTCCTGTGTACTAACCCCTTTGAGAATTCGTCAAAAACTCGAACTTCATTATATCTGCTTCGATTCAGTCCCGACTGCCCCAATATGGTCGTGACCAAATTCATATATCCATAGGGACCCATTTATGTGGAAATATCAAAAGAAACTGCCCGGGGATATTTTCAAGAAATTCCCGTGTACTAAACCCTTTGAGAATTCGTCAAAAACTCGAACTTCATTATATCTGCTCATATTCAGTCCCGACTGCCCCAAATATGGTCGTGACCAAATTCATATATCCATAGGGACCCATTTATGTGAAAATATCAAAAGAAACTGCCCGGTGAAATTTTCATGAAACTCCTGTGTACTAACCCCTTTGAGAATTCGTCAAAAACTCGAACTTCATTATATCTGCTTCTATTCAGTCCCGACTGCCCCAAATATGGTCGTGACCAAATTCATATATCCATAGGGACCCATTTATGTGAAAATATCAAAAGAAACTGCCCGGGGATATTTTCAAGAAATTCCCGTGTACTAACCCCTTTGAGAATTCGTCAAAAACTCGAACTTCATTATATCTGCTACGATTCAGTCCCGACTGCCCCAAATATGGTCGTGACCAAATTCATATATCCATAGGGACCCATTTATGTGAAAATATCAAAAGAAACTTCCCGGTGAAATTTTCATGAACTTCTGTGTACTAACCCCTTTGAGAATTCGTCAAAAACTCGAACTTCATTATATCTGCTTCTATTCAGTCCCGACTGCCCCAAATATGGTCGTGACCAAATTCATATATCCATAGGGACCCATTTATGTGAAAATATCAAAAGAAACTGCCCGGGGATATTTTCAAAAATTCCCGCGTACTAACCCCTTTGAGAATTCATCAAAAACTCGAACTTCATTATATCTGCTCCTATTCAGTCCCGACTGCCCCAAATATGGTCGTGACCAAATTCATATATCCATAGGGACCCATTTATGTGAAATATCAAAAGAAACTTCCCGGGGATATTTTCAAGAAATTCCCGTGTACTAACCCCTTTGAAATTCGTCAAAAACTCGAACTTCATTATATCTGCTACGATTCAGTCCCGACTGCCCCAAATATGGTCGTGACCAAATTCATATATCCATAGGGACCCATTTATGTGAAAATATCAAAAGAAACTTCCCGGTGAAATTTTCATGAAACTCCTGTGTACTAACCCCTTTGAGAATTCGTCAAAAACTCGAACTTCATTATATCTGCTTCTATTCAGTCCCGACTGCCCCAAATATGGTCGTGACCAAATTCATATATCCATAGGGACCCATTTATGTGAAAATATCAAAAGAAACTGCCCGGGGATATTTTCAAGAAATTCCCGTGTACTAACCCCTTTGAGAATTCGTCAAAAACTCGAACTTCATTATATCTGCTCCTATTCAGTCCCGACTGCCCCAAATATGGTCGTGACCAAATTCATATATCCATAGGGACCCATTTATGTGAAAATATCAAAAGAAACTTCCCGGGGATATTTTCAAAAAATTCCCGTGTACTAACCCCTTTGAAATTCGTCAAAAACTCGAACTTCATTATATCTGCTACGATTCAGTCCCGACTGCCCCAAATATGGTCGTGACCAAATTCATATATCCATAGGGACCCATTTATGTGAAAATATCAAAAGAAACTTCCCGGTGAAATTTTCATGAAACTATTGTGTACTAACCCCTTTGAAATTCGTCAAAAACTCGAACTTCATTATATCTGCTCCTATTCAGTCCCGACTGCCCCAAATATGGTCGTGACCAAATTCATATATCCATAGGGACCCATTTATGTGAAAATATCAAAAGAAACTGCCCGGGGATATTTTCAAGAAATTCCCGTGTACTAACCCCTTTGAGAATTCGTCAAAAACTCGAACTTCATTATATCTGCTTCGATTCAGTCCCGACTGCCCCAAATATGGTCGTGACCAAATTCATATATCCATAGGGACCCATTTATGTGAAAATATCAAAAGAAACTTCCGGGTGAAATTTTCATGAAATTCCTGTGTACTAACCCCTTTGAGAATTCGTCAAAAACTCGAACTTCATTATATCTGTTTCGATTCAGTCCCGATTGCCCAAATATGGTCGTAACCAAATTCATATATCTGCATTCAGTCCCGACTGCCCCAAATATGGTCGTGACCAAATTCATATATCCATAGGGACCCATTTATGTGAAAATATCAAAAGAAACTTCCCGGTGAAATTTTCATGAAACTCCCGTGTACTAACCCCTTGAGAATTCGTCAAAAACTCGAACTTCATTATATCTGCTACGATTCAGTCCCGACTGCCCCAAATATGGTCGTGACCAAATTCATATATCCATAGGGACCCATTTATGTGAAAATATCAAAAGAAACTTCCCGGGAAATTTTCATGAAATTCCTGTGTACTAACCCCTTTGAGAATTCGTCAAAAACTCGAACTTCATTATATCTGCTCCTATTCAGTCCCGACTGCCCCAAATATGGTCGTGACCAAATTCATATATCCATAGGGACCCATTTATGTGAAAATATCAAAAGAAACTGCCCGGGGATATTTTCAAGAAATTCCCGTGTACTAACCCCTTTGAGAATTCGTCAAAAACTCGAACTTCATTATATCTGCTACGATTCAGTCCCGACTGCCCCAAATATGGTCGTGACCAAATTCATATATCCATAGGGACCCATTTATGTGAAAATATCAAAAGAAACTTCCGGGTGAAATTTTCATGAAATTCCTGTGTACTAACCCCTTTGAGAATTCGTCAAAAACTCGAACTTCATTATATCTGCTTCGATTCAGTCCCGACTGCCCCAAATATGGTCGTGACCAAATTCATATATCCATAGGGACCCATTTATGTGAAAATATCAAAAGAAACTGCCCGGGGATATTTTCAAGAAATTCCCGTGTACTAACCCCTTTGAGAATTCGTCAAAAACTCGAACTTCATTATATCTGCTACGATTCAGTCCCGACTGCCCCAAATATGGTCGTGACCAAATTCATATATCCATAGGGACCCATTTATGTGAAAATATCAAAAGAAACTTCCGGGGAAATTTTCATGAAATTCCCGTGTACTAACCCCTTTGAGAATTCGTCAAAAACTCGAACTTCATTATATCTGCTTCTATTCAGTCCCGACTGCCCCAAATATGGTCGTGACCAAATTCATATATCCATAGGGACCCATTTATGTGAAAATATCAAAAGAAACTGCCCGGGGATATTTTCAAGAAATTCCCGTGTACTAACCCCTTTGAGAATTCGTCAAAAACTCGAACTTCATTATATCTGCTCTATTCAGTCCCGACTGCCCCAAATATGGTCGTGACCAAATTCATATATCCATAGGGACCCATTTATGTGAAAAATATCAAAAGAAACTGCCCGGTGAAATTTTCATGAAATTCCTGTGTACTAACCCCTTTGAGAATTCGTCAAAAACTCGAACTTCATTATATCTGCTTCTATTCAGTCCCGACTGCCCCAAATATGGTCGTGACCAAATTCATATATCCATAGGGACCCATTTATGTGAAAATATCAAAAGAAACTGCCCGGGAATATTTTCAAGAAATTCCCGTGTACTAACCCCTTTGAGAATTCGTCAAAAACTCGAACTTCATTATATCTGCTACTATTCAGTCCCGACTGCCCCAAATATGGTCGTGACCAAATTCATATATCCATAGGGACCCATTTATGTGAAAATATCAAAAGAAACTTCCCGGGAAATTTTCATGAAATTCTGTGTACTAACCCCTTTGAGAATTCGTCAAAAACTCGAACTTCATTATATCTGCTTCTATTCAGTCCCGACTGCCCCAAATATGGTCGTGACCAAATTCATATATCCATAGGGACCCATTTATGTGAAAATATCAAAAGAAACTGCCCGGGATATTTTCAAAAATTCCCGTGTACTAACCCCTTTGAGAATTCGTCAAAAACTCGAACTTCATTATATCTGCTACTATTCAGTCCCGACTGCCCCAAATATGGTCGTGACCAAATTCATATATCCATAGGGACCCATTTATGTGAAAATATCAAAAGAAACTGCCCGGGGATATTTTCAAGAAATTCCCGTGTACTAACCCCTTTGAGAATTCGTCAAAAACTCGAACTTCATTATATCTGCTCCTATTCAGTCCCGACTGCCCCAAATATGGTCGTGACCAAATTCATATATCCATAGGGACCCATTTATGTGAAAATATCAAAAGAAACTGCCCGGGGATATTTTCAAGAAATTCCCGTGTACTAACCCCTTTGAGAATTCGTCAAAAACTCGAACTTCATTATATCTGCTACGATTCAGTCCCGACTGCCCCAAATATGGTCGTGACCAAATTCATATATCCATAGGGACCCATTTATGTGAAAATATCAAAAGAAACTTCCCGGTGAAATTTTCATGAAACTCCCGTGTACTAACCCCTTTGAGAATTCGTCAAAAACTCGAACTTCATTATATCTGCTACGATTCAGTCCCGACTGCCCCAAATATGGTCGTGACCAAATTCATATATCCATAGGGACCCATTTATGTGAAAATATCAAAAGAAACTTCCCGGTGAAATTTTCATGAAACTTGTGTACTAACCCCTTTGAGAATTCGTCAAAAACTCGAACTTCATTATATCTGCTCCTATTCAGTCCCGACTGCCCCAAATATGGTCGTGACCAAATTCATATATCCATAGGGACCCATTTATGTGAAAATATCAAAAGAAACTGCCCGGGGATATTTTCAAGAAATTCCGTGTACTAACCCCTTTGAGAATTCGTCAAAAACTCGAACTTCATTATATCTGCTACGATTCAGTCCCGACTGCCCCAAATATGGTCGTGACCAAATTCATATATCCATAGGGACCCATTTATGTGAAAATATCAAAAGAAACTTCCGGGTGAAATTTTCATGAAATTCCTGTGTACTAACCCCTTTGAGAATTCGTCAAAAACTCGAACTTCATTATATCTGCTTCGATTCAGTCCCGACTGCCCCAAATATGGTCGTGACCAAATTCATATATCCATAGGGACCCATTTATGTGAAAATATCAAAAGAAACTGCCCGGGGATATTTTCAAGAAATTCCCGTGTACTAACCCCTTTGAGAATTCGTCAAAAACTCGAACTTCATTATATCTGCTACGATTCAGTCCCGACTGCCCCAAATATGGTCGTGACCAAATTCATATATCCATAGGGACCCATTTATGTGATAATATCAAAATAAACTTCCGGGTGAAATTTTCATGAAATTCCTGTGTACTAACCCCTTTGAGAATTCGTCAAAAACTCGAACTTCATTATATCTGCTTCGATTCAGTCCCGACTGCCCCAAATATGGTCGTGACCAAATTCATATATCCATAGGGACCCATTTATGTGGAAATATCAAAAGAAACTGCCCGGGGATATTTTCAAGAAATTCCCGTGTACTAAACCCTTTGAGAATTCGTCAAAAACTTGAACTTCATTATATCTGCTCATATTCAGTCCCGACTGCCCCAAATATGGTCGTGACCAAATTCATATATCCATAGGGACCCATTTATGTGAAAATATCAAAAGAAACTGCCCGGTGAAATTTTCATGAAACTCCTGTGTACTAACCCCTTTGAGAATTCGTCAAAAACTCGAACTTCATTATATCTGCTTCTATTCAGTCCCGACTGCCCCAAATATGGTCGTGACCAAATTCATATATCCATAGGGACCCATTTATGTGAAAATATCAAAAGAAACTGCCCGGGAATATTTTCAAGAAATTCCCGTGTACTAACCCCTTTGAGAATTCGTCAAAAACTCGAACTTCATTATATCTGCTACGATTCAGTCCCGACTGCCCCAAATATGGTCGTGACCAAATTCATATATCCATAGGGACCCATTTATGTGAAAATATCAAAAGAAACTTCCCGGTGAAATTTTCATGAAACTTCTATGTACTAACCCCTTTGAGAATTCGTCAAAAACTCGAACTTCATTATATCTGCTTCTATTCAGTCCCGACTGCCCCAAATATGGTCGTGACCAAATTCATATATCCATAGGGACCCATTTATGTGAAAATATCAAAAGAAACTTCCCGGGGATATTTTCAAAAATTCCCGTGTACTAACCCCTTTGAGAATTCGTCAAAAACTCGAACTTCATTATATCTGCTACTATTCAGTCCCGACTGCCCCAAATATGGTCGTGACCAAATTCATATATCCATAGGGACCCATTTATGTGAAAATATCAAAAGAAACTGCCCGGGGATATTTTCAAGAAATTCCCGTGTACTAACCCCTTTGAGAATTCGTCAAAAACTCGAACTTCATTATATCTGCTCCTATTCAGTCCCGACTGCCCCAAATATGGTCGTGACCAAATTCATATATCCATAGGGACCCATTTATGTGAAAATATCAAAAGAAACTGCCCGGGGATATTTTCAAGAAATTCCCGTGTACTAACCCCTTTGAAAATTCGTCAAAAACTCGAACTTCATTATATCTGCTACGATTCAGTCCCGACTGCCCCAAATATGGTCGTGACCAAATTCATATATCCATAGGGACCCATTTATGTGAAAATATCAAAAGAAACTTCCCGGTGAAATTTTCATGAAATATTGTGTACCCCTTTGAGAATTCGTCAAAAACTCGAACTTCATTATATCTGCTCCTATTCAGTCCCGACTGCCCCAAATATGGTCGTGACCAAATTCATATATCCATAGGGACCCATTTATGTGAAAATATCAAAAGAAACTGCCCGGGGATATTTTCAAGAAATTCCCGTGTACTAACCCCTTTGAGAATTCGTCAAAAACTCGAACTTCATTATATCTGCTACGATTCAGTCCCGACTGCCCCAAATATGGTCGTGACCAAATTCATATATCCATAGGGACCCATTTATGTGAAAATATCAAAAGAAACTTCCGGTGAAATTTTCATGAAATTCCTGTGTACTAACCCCTTTGAGAATTCGTCAAAAACTCGAACTTCATTATATCTGCTTCGATTCAGTCCCGACTGCCCCAAATATGGTCGTGACCAAATTCATATATCCATAGGGACCCATTTATGTGAAAATATCAAAAGAAACTGCCCGGGGATATTTTCAAGAAATTCCCGTGTACTAAACCCTTTGAGAATTCGTCAAAAACTCGAACTTCATTATATCTGCTCCTATTCAGTCCCGACTGCCCCAAATATGGTCGTGACCAAATTCATATATCCATAGGGACCCATTTATGTGAAAATATCAAAAGAAACTGCCCGGGAAATTTTCATGAAATTCCTGTGTACTAACCCCTTTGAGAATTCGTCAAAAACTCGAACTTCATTATATCTGCTTCTATTCAGTCCCGACTGCCCCAAATATGGTCGTGACCAAATTCATATATCCATAGGGACCCATTTATGTGAAAATATCAAAAGAAACTTCCCGGGAAATTTTCAATGAAATTCTGTGTACTAACCCCTTTGAGAATTCGTCAAAAACTCGAACTTCATTATATCTGCTTCTATTCAGTCCCGACTGCCCCAAATATGGTCGTGACCAAATTCATATATCCATAGGGACCCATTTATGTGAAAATATCAAAAGAAACTTCCCGGGGATATTTTCAAAAATTCCCGTGTACTAACCCCTTTGAGAATTCGTCAAAAACTCGAACTTCATTATATCTGCTACGATTCAGTCCCGACTGCCCCAAATATGGTCGTGACCAAATTCATATATCCATAAGGACCCATTTATGTGAAAACATCAAAAGAAACTTCCCGGTGAAATTTTCATGAAACTATTGTGTACCCCTTTGAAAATTCGTCAAAAACTCGAACTTCATTATATCTGCTCCGGTTCAGTCCCGACTGCCCCAAATATGGTCGTGACCAAATTCATATATCCATAGGGACCCATTTATGTGAAAATATCAAAAGAAACTTCCCGGGGATATTTTCAAGAAATTCCCGTGTACTAACCTCTTTGAGAATTCGTCAAAAACTCGAACTTCATTATATCTGCTCCTATTCAGTCCCGACTGCCCCAAATATGGTCGTGACCAAATTCATATATCCATAGGGACCCATTTATGTGAAAATATCAAAAGAAACTGCCCGGGGATATTTTCAAGAAATTCCCGTGTACTAACCCCTTTGAGAATTCGTCAAAAACTCGAACTTCATTATATCTGCTACGATTCAGTCCCGACTGCCCCAAATATGGTCGTGACCAAATTCATATATCCATAGGGACCCATTTATGTGAAAATATCAAAAGAAACTTCCGGGTGAAATTTTCATGAAATTCCTGTGTTCGTCAAAAACTCGAACTTCATTATATCTGCTTCGATTCAGTCCCGACTGCCCCAAATATGGTCGTGACCAAATTCATATATCCATAGGGACCCATTTATGTGAAAATATCAAAAGAAACTTCCCGGGGATATTTTCAAGAAATTCCCGTGTACTAAACCCTTTGAGAATTCGTCAAAAACTCGAACTTCATTATATCTGCTCTATTCAGTCCCGACTGCCCCAAATATGGTCGTGACCAAATTCATATATCCATAGGGACCCATTTATGTGAAAATATCAAAAGAAACTGCCCGGTGAAATTTTCATGAAACTCCTGTGTACTAACCCCTTTGAGAATTCGTCAAAAACTCGAACTTCATTATATCTGCTTCTATTCAGTCCCGACTGCCCCAAATATGGTCGTGACCAAATTCATATATCCATAGGGACCCATTTATGTGAAAATATCAAAAGAAACTGCCCGGGGATATTTTCAAGAAATTCCCGTGTACTAACCCCTTTGAGAATTCGTCAAAAACTCGAACTTCATTATATCTGCTACGATTCAGTCCCGACTGCCCCAAATATGGTCGTGACCAAATTCATATATCCATAGGGACCCATTTATGTGAAAATATCAAAAGAAACTTCCCGGTGAAATTTTCATGAAACTTCTGTGTACTAACCCCTTTGAGAATTCGTCAAAAACTCGAACTTCATTATATCTGCTTCTATTCAGTCCCGACTGCCCCAAATATGGTCGTGACCAAATTCATATATCCATAGGGACCCATTTATGTGAAAATATCAAAAGAAACTGCCCGGGGATATTTTCAAAAATTCCCGCGTACTAACCCCTTTGAGAATTCATCAAAAACTCGAACTTCATTATATCTGCTCCTATTCAGTCCCGACTGCCCCAAATATGGTCGTGACCAAATTCATATATCCATAGGGACCCATTTATGTGAAAATATCAAAAGAAACTACCCGGGGATATTTTCAAAAATTCCCGTGTACTAACCCCTTTGAGAATTCGTCAAAAACTCGAACTTCATTATATCTGCTACGATTCAGTCCCGACTGCCCCAAATATGGTCGTGACCAAATTCATATATCCATAGGGACCCATTTATGTGAAAATATCAAAAGAAACTTCCCGGTGAAATTTTCATGAAACTATTGTGTACTAACCCCTTTGAAAATTCGTCAAAAACTCGAACTTCATTATATCTGCTCCTATTCAGTCCCGACTGCCCCAAATATGGTCGTGACCAAATTCATATATCCATAGGGACCCATTTATGTGAAAATATCAAAAGAAACTGCCCGGGGATATTTTCAAGAAATTCCCGTGTACTAACCCCTTTGAGAATTCGTCAAAAACTCGAACTTCATTATATCTGCTCCTATTCAGTCCCGACTGCCCCAAATATGGTCGTGACCAAATTCATATATCCATAGGGACCCATTTATGTGAAAATATCAAAAGAAACTTCCCGGGGATATTTTCAAAAAATTCCCGTGTACTAACCCCTTTGAGAATTCGTCAAAAACTCGAACTTCATTATATCTGCTACGATTCAGTCCCGACTGCCCCAAATATGGTCGTGACCAAATTCATATATCCATAGGGACCCATTTATGTGAAAATATCAAAAGAAACTTCCCGGTGAAATTTTCATGAAACTATCCTGTGTACTAACCCCTTTGAAATTCGTCAAAAACTCGAACTTCATTATATCTGCTCCTATTCAGTCCCGACTGCCCCAAATATGGTCGTGACCAAATTCATATATCCATAGGGACCCATTTATGTGAAAATATCAAAAGAAACTGCCCGGGGATATTTTCAAGAAATTCCCGTGTACTAACCCCTTTGAGAATTCGTCAAAAACTCGAACTTCATTATATCTGCTACGATTCAGTCCCGACTGCCCCAAATATGGTCGTGACCAAATTCATATATCCATAGGGACCCATTTATGTGAAAATATCAAAAGAAACTTCCGGGTGAAATTTTCATGAAATTCCTGTGTACTAACCCCTTTGAGAATTCGTCAAAAACTCGAACTTCATTATATCTGCTTCTATTCAGTCCCGACTGCCCCAAATATGGTCGTGACCAAATTCATATATCCATAGGGACCCATTTATGTGAAAATATCAAAAGAAACTGCCCGGGGATATTTTCAAAAATTCCCGCGTACTAACCCCTTTGAGAATTCGTCAAAAACTCGAACTTCATTATATCTGCTCCTATTCAGTCCCGACTGCCCCAAATATGGTCGTGACCAAATTCATATATCCATAGGGACCCATTTATGTGAAAATATCAAAAGAAACTTCCCGGGGATATTTTCAAGAAATTCCCGTGTACTAACCCCTTTGAGAATTCGTCAAAAACTCGAACTTCATTATATCTGCTACGATTCAGTCCCGACTGCCCCAAATATGGTCGTGACCAAATTCATATATCCATAGGGACCCATTTATGTGAAAATATCAAAAGAAACTTCCCGGTGAAATTTTCATGAAACTCCCGTGTACTAACCCCTTTGAGAATTCGTCAAAAACTCGAACTTCATTATATCTGCTCCTATTCAGTCCCGACTGCCCCAAATATGGTCGTGACCAAATTCATATATCCATAGGGACCCATTTATGTGAAAATATCAAAAGAAACTGCCCGGGGATATTTTCAAGAAATTCCCGTGTACTAACCCCTTTGAGAATTCGTCAAAAACTCGAACTTCATTATATCTGCTCCTATTCAGTCCCGACTGCCCCAAATATGGTCGTGACCAAATTCATATATCCATAGGGACCCATTTATGTGGAAAATATCAAAAGAAACTTCCCGGGATATTTTCAAAAATTCCCGTGTACTAACCCCTTTGAGAATTCGTCAAAAACTCGAACTTCATTATATCTGCTACGATTCAGTCCCGACTGCCCCAAATATGGTCGTGACCAAATTCATATATCCATAGGGACCCATTTATGTGAAAATATCAAAAGAAACTTCCCGGTGAAATTTTCATGAAACTATTGTGTACTAACCCCTTTGAGAATTCGTCAAAAACTCGAACTTCATTATATCTGCTCCTATTCAGTCCCGACTGCCCCAAATATGGTCGTGACCAAATTCATATATCCATAGGGACCCATTTATGTGAAAATATCAAAAGAAACTGCCCGGGGATATTTTCAAGAAATTCCCGTGTACTAACCCCTTTGAGAATTCGTCAAAAACTCGAACTTCATTATATCTGCTACGATTCAGTCCCGACTGCCCCAAATATGGTCGTGACCAAATTCATATATACATAGGGACCCATTTATGTGAAAATATCAAAAGAAACTTCCGGGTGAAATTTTCATGAAATTCCTGTGTACTAACCCCTTTGAGAATTCGTCAAAAACTCGAACTTCATTATATCTGTTTCGATTCAGTCCCGATTGCCCCAAATATGGTCGTAACCAAATTCATATATCTGTTACGATTCAGTCCCGACTGCCCCAAATATGGTCGTGACCAAATTCATATATCCATAAGGACCCATTTATGTGAAAATATCAAAAGAAACTTCCCGGTGAAAGTTTCATGAAACTATTGTACTAACCCCTTTGAGAATTCGTCAAAAACTCGAACTTCATTATATCTGCTACTATTCAGTCCCGACTGCCCCAAATATGGTCGTGACCAAATTCATATATCCATAGGGACCCATTTATGTGAAAATATCAAAAGAAACTTCCCGGTGAAATTTTCATGAAACTTGTGTACTAACCCCTTTGAGAATTCGTCAAAAACTCGAACTTCATTATATCTGCTCCTATTCAGTCCCGACTGCCCCAAATATGGTCGTGACCAAATTCATATATCCATAGGGACCCATTTATGTGAAAATATCAAAAGAAACTGCCCGGGGATATTTTCAAGAAATTCCCGTGTACTAACCCCTTTGAGAATTCGTCAAAAACTCGAACTTCATTATATCTGCTACGATTCAGTCCCGACTGCCCCAAATATGGTCGTGACCAAATTCATATATCCATAGGGACCCATTTATGTGAAAATATCAAAAGAAACTTCCGGGGAAATTTTCAAGAAATTCCCGTGTACTAACCCCTTTGAGAATTCGTCAAAAACTCGAACTTCATTATATCTGCTACGATTCAGTCCCGACTGCCCCAAATATGGTCGTGACCAAATTCATATATCCATAAGGACCCATTTATGTGAAAATATCAAAAGAAACTTCCCGGTGAAATTTTCATGAAACTATTGTGTACCCCTTTGAAAATTCGTCAAAAACTCGAACTTCATTATATCTGCTCCTATTCAGTCCCGACTGCCCCAAATATGGTCGTGACCAAATTCATATATCCATAGGGACCCATTTATGTGAAAATATCAAAAGAAACTGCCCGGGGATATTTTCAAGAAATTCCCGTGTACTAACCCCTTTGAGAATTCGTCAAAAACTCGAACTTCATTATATCTGCTACGATTCAGTCCCGACTGCCCCAAATATGGTCGTGACCAAATTCATATATCCATAGGGACCCATTTATGTGAAAATATCAAAAGAAACTTCCCGGGATATTTTCAAGAAATTCCCGTGTACTAACCCCTTTGAAATTCGTCAAAAACTCGAACTTCATTATATCTGCTACGATTCAGTCCCGACTGCCCCAAATATGGTCGTGACCAAATTCATATATCCATAGGGACCCATTTATGTGAAAATATCAAAAGAAACTTCCCGGTGAAATTTTCATGAAACTGTGTACTAACCCTTTGAGAATTCGTCAAAAACTCGAACTTCATTATATCTGCTCTATTCAGTCCCGACTGCCCCAAATATGGTCGTGACCAAATTCATATATCCATAGGGACCCATTTATGTGAAAATATCAAAAGAAACTGCCCGGGGATATTTTCAAGAAATTCCCGTGTACTAACCCCTTTGAGAATTCGTCAAAAACTCGAACTTCATTATATCTGCTCCTATTCAGTCCCGACTGCCCCAAATATGGTCGTGACCAAATTAATATATCCATAGGGACCCATTTATGTGGAAATATCAAAAGAAACTTCCGGGGATATTTTCATGAAATTCCCGTGTACTTACCCCTTTGAAAATTCGTCAAAAACTCGAACTTTATTATATCTGCTACGATTCAGTCCCGACTGCCCCAAATATGGTCGTGACCAAATTCATATATCCATAAGGACCCATTTATGTGAAAATATCAAAAGAAACATCCCGGTGAAATTTTCATGAAACTATTGTGTACTAACCCCTTTGAAATTCGTCAAAAACTCGAACTTCATTATATCTGCTCTATTCAGTCCCGACTGCCCCAAATATGGTCGTGACCAAATTCATATATCCATAGGGACCCATTTATGTGAAAATATCAAAAGAAACTGCCCGGGGATATTTTCAAGAAATTCCCGTGTACTAACCCCTTTGAGAATTCGTCAAAAACTCGAACTTCATTATATCTGCTACGATTCAGTCCCGACTGCCCCAAATATGGTCGTGACCAAATTCATATATCCATAGGGACCCATTTATGTGAAAATATCAAAAGAAACTTCCGGGTGAAATTTTCATGAAATTCCTGTGTTCGTCAAAAACTCGAACTTCATTATATCTGCTTCGATTCAGTCCCGACTGCCCCAAATATGGTCGTGACCAAATTCATATATCCATAGGGACCCATTTATGTGAAAATATCAAAAGAAACTGCCCGGGGATATTTTCAAGAAATTCCCGTGTACTAACCCCTTTGAGAATTCGTCAAAAACTCGAACTTCATTATATCTGCTACGATTCAGTCCCGACTGCCCCAAATATGGTCGTGACCAAATTCATATATCCATAGGGACCCATTTATGTGAAAATATCAAAAGAAACTTCCGGGTGAAATTTTCATGAAATTCCTGTGTACTAACCCCTTTGAGAATTCGTCAAAAACTCGAACTTCATTATATCTGCTTCGATTCAGTCCCGACTGCCCCAAATATGGTCGTGACCAAATTCATATATCCATAGGGACCCATTTATGTTCATATCAAAAGAAACTGCCCGGGGATATTTTCAAGAAATTCCCGTGTACTAACCCTTTGAGAATTCGTCAAAAACTCGAACTTCATTATATCTGCTCCTATTCAGTCCCGACTGCCCCAAATATGGTCGTGACCAAATTCATATATCCATAGGGACCCATTTATGTGAAAATATCAAAAGAAACTGCCCGGTGAAATTTTCATGAAACTCCTGTGTACTAACCCCTTTGAGAATTCGTCAAAAACTCGAACTTCATTATATCTGCTTCTATTCAGTCCCGACTGCCCCAAATATGGTCGTGACCAAATTCATATATCCATAGGGACCCATTTATGTGAAAATATCAAAAGAAACTGCCCGGGAATATTTTCAAGAAATTCCCGTGTACTAACCCCTTTGAGAATTCGTCAAAAACTCGAACTTCATTATATCTGCTACGATTCAGTCCCGACTGCCCCAAATATGGTCGTGACCAAATTCATATATCCACAGGGACCCATTTATGTGAAAATATCAAAAGAAACTTCCCGGTGAAATTTTCATGAAATTCTGTGTACTAACCCCTTTGAGAATTCGTCAAAAACTAGAACTTCATTATATCTGCTCCGATTCAG
This sequence comes from Daucus carota subsp. sativus, assembly GCF_001625215.2. Taxonomy (NCBI): domain Eukaryota; kingdom Viridiplantae; phylum Streptophyta; class Magnoliopsida; order Apiales; family Apiaceae; genus Daucus; species Daucus carota. The sequence continues at coordinate 20,080,116 of NC_030383.2, read as the reverse complement.
TCCCGACTGCCCCAAATATGGTCGTGACCAAATTCATATATCCATAGGGACCCATTTATGTGAAAATATCAAAAGAAACTTCCCGGGGATATTTTCAAAAATTCCCGTGTACTAACCCCTTTGAGAATTCGTCAAAAACTCGAACTTCATTATATCTGCTACTATTCAGTCCCGACTGCCCCAAATATGGTCGTGACCAAATTCATATATCCATAGGGACCCATTTATGTGAAAATATCAAAAGAAACTGCCCGGGGATATTTTCAAGAAATTCCCGTGTACTAACCCCTTTGAGAATTCGTCAAAAACTCGAACTTCATTATATCTGCTCCTATTCAGTCCCGACTGCCCCAAATATGGTCGTGACCAAATTCATATATCCATAGGGACCCATTTATGTGAAAATATCAAAAGAAACTGCCCGGGGATATTTTCAAGAAATTCCCGTGTACTAACCCCTTTGAGAATTCGTCAAAAACTCGAACTTCATTATATCTGCTACGATTCAGTCCCGACTGCCCCAAATATGGTCGTGACCAAATTCATATATCCATAGGGACCCATTTATGTGAAAATATCAAAAGAAACTTCCCGGTGAAATTTTCATGAAACTATTGTGTACCCCTTTGAAAATTCGTCAAAAACTCGAACTTCATTATATCTGCTCCTATTCAGTCCCGACTGCCCCAAATATGGTCGTGACCAAATTCATATATCCATAGGGACCCATTTATGTGAAAATATCAAAAGAAACTGCCCGGGGATATTTTCAAGAAATTCCGTGTACTAACCCCTTTGAGAATTCGTCAAAAAACTCGAACTTCATTATATCTGCTACTATTCAGTCCCGACTGCCCCAAATATGGTCGTGACCAAATTCATATATCCATAAGGACCCCATTTATGTGAAATATCAAAAGAAACTTCCCGTGAAATTTTCATGAAATCCTTGTGTACATAACCCTTTGAGAATTCGTCAAAAACTCGAACTTCATTATATCTGCTTCGATTCAGTCCCGATGGCCCCAATATGGTCGTTACCAAATTCATATATCCATAGGGACCCATTTATGTGAAATATTAAAAGAAACTTCCCGGGGATATTTCATAAAAATTCCTTGTACTTACCCCTTTGAGAATTCGTCAAAACTCGACTTCATTATATCTGCTACTATTCAGTCCCGACTGCCCCAAATATGGTCGTGACAAATTCATATATCCATAGGACCATTTATGTGAAAATATCAAAAGAAACTGCCCGGTGATATTTCATGAACTCATTGTACTAACCCCTTTTGAGAATTCGTCAAAAACTCGAACTTCATTATATCTGCTTCTATTCAGTCCCGACTGCCCGAATATGGTCGTGACCAAATTCATATATCCATAGGGACCCATTTATGTGAAATATCAAAAGAAACTGCCCGGGGATATTTCAAGAAATTCCCGTGTACTAAACCCTTTGAAATTCGTCAAAAACTCGACTTCATTATATCTGCTTCTATTCAGTCCCGACTGCCCCAAATATGGTCGTGACCAAATTCATATATCCATAGGGACCCATTTATGTGAAAATATCAAAAGAAACTTCCCGGTGAAATTTTCATGAAACATTCGTGTACTAACCCCTTTGAAATTCGTCAAAAACTCGAAACTTCATTATATCTGCTTCTATTCAGTCCCGACTGCCCCAAATATGGTCGTGACCAATTCATATATCCATAGGGACCCATTTATGTGAAATAGCAAAAGAAACTGCCCGGGGATATTTTCAAGGAATTCCAGTGTACTAAACCCCTTTGAGAATTCGGTCAAAAACTCGAACTTCATTATATCTGCTCCTATTCAGTCCCGACTGCCCCAATATGGTCGTGACCAAATTCATATATCATAGGACCCATTTATGTGAAAATATCAAAAGAAACTTCCGGGGATATTTCAAGAAATTCCCGTGTACTTACCCCTTTGATAAATTCGTCAAAAACTCGAACTTCATTATATCTGCTACGATTCAGTCCCGACTGCCCCAAATATGGTCGTGACCAAATTCATATATCCATAAGGGACCCATTTATGTGAAAATATCAAAAGAAACTTCCGGTGAAATTTTCAAGAAAATTACCCGTGTACTAACCCTTTGAAATTCGTCAAAACTCGAACTTCATTATATCTGCTCCGATTCAGTCCAGACTGCCCCGAATATGGTCGTGACCAATTCATATATCCATAGGGACCCATTTATGGTGAAAATATCAAAGAAACTTCACCCGGGGATTTTCAGGAAACTTCCCGTGTACTAACCCCTTTGAGAATTCGTCAAAAACTCGAACTTCATTATATCTGCTTCGATTCAGTCCCGACTGCCCCAAATATGGTCGTGACCAAATTCATATATCCATAGGGACCCATTTATGTGAAAATATCAAAAAGAACCGTGCCCGGGGAATATTTCAAGAAATTCTAGTGTACTAAACCCCTTTGAGAATTCGTCAAAAACTCGACTTCATTATATCTGCTTCTATTCAGTCCCGACTGCCCCAAATATGGTCGTGACCAAATTCATTATATCCATAAGGACCCATTTATGTGAAAATATCAAAAGAAACTTCCCGGGGATATTTTCAAGAAATCTCGTGTAACTAACCCCTTTGAAATTCGTCAAAAACTCGAACTTCATTATATCTGCTCCTATTCAGTCCCGACTGCCCCAATATGGGTCGTGACCAAATTCATATATCCATAGGGACCCATTTATGTGAAATATCAAAAGAAACTTCCCGGGGATATTTTCAAAAAATTCCCGTGTACTTACCCCTTTGAAAATTCGTCAAAAACTCGAACTTCATTATATCTGCTACGATTCAGTCTCGACTGCCCCAAATATGGTCGTGACCAAATTCATATATCCATAGGGACCCATTTATGTGAAAATATCAAAAGAAACTGCCCGGGAAATTTTCATGAAACTCCTGTGTACTAACCCCTTTGAGAATTCGTCAAAAACTCGAACTTCATTATATCTGCTTCTATTCAGTCCCGACTGCCCCAAATATGGTCGTGACCAAATTCATATATCCATAGGGACCCATTTATGTGAAAATATCAAAAGAAACTTCCCGGTGAAATTTTCATGAAACTTCTGTGTACTAACCCCTTTGAGAATTCGTCAAAAACTCGAACTTCATTATATCTGCTTCTATTCAGTCCCGACTGCCCCAAATATGGTCGTGACCAAATTCATATATCCATAGGGACCCATTTATGTGAAAATATCAAAAGAAACTTCCCGGGGATATTTTCAAAAAATTCCCGTGTACTAACCCCTTTGAAATTCGTCAAAAACTCGAACTTCATTATATCTGCTACGATTCAGTCCCGACTGCCCCAAATATGGTCGTGACCAAATTCATATATCCATAGGGACCATTTATGTGAAATAGCCAAAAGAAACTGCCCTGCGAAATTTTCATGAAACTCCTATGCACTAACCCCTTTCAGAATTCCGTTAAAAACTCGAACTTCATTATATCTGCTTCTATTCAGTCCCGACCGCCCCAAATATGGTCGTGACCAAATTCATATATCCATAGGGAACCCATTTATGGAAAATATCAAAGAAACTGCCCAGGGGATATTTTCAAGAAATTCCCGTGTACTAAACCCTTTGAGAATTCGTCAAAACTCGAACTTCATTATATCTGCTCCTATTCAGTCCCGACTGCCCCAATATGGTCGTGACCAAATTCATATATCCATAGGGACCCATTTATGTGAAAATATCAAAATAAACTTCCCGGGGATATTTTCAAAAAATTCCCGTGTACTTACCACCCCTTTGAAATTCGTCAAAAACTCAAACTTCATTATATCTGCTACGATTCAGTCCCGACTGCCCAAATATGGTCGTGACCAATTCATATATCCATAAGGACCCATTTATGTGAAAATATCAAAAGAAACTTCCCGGTGAAATTTTCATGAAACTATTGTGACTAACCCCTTTGAAAATTCGTCAAAACTCGAACTTCATTATATCTGCTCCCATTCAGTCCGACTGCCCCGAATATGGTCGTGACCAAATTCATATATCCATAGGGACCCATTTATGTGAAAATATCAAAAGAAACTGCCCGGGGATATTTTCAAGAAATTCCCGTTACTAACCCTTTGAGAATTCGTCAAAAACTCGAACTTCATTATATCTGCTACGATTCAGTCCCGACCACCCCAAATATGATCGTGATCAAATTCATATATCCATAGGGACCCATTTATGTGAAAATATCAAAAGAAACTTCCGGGTGAAATTTTCAAGAAACTTCCGTGTACTAACCCCCTTGAGAATTCGTCAAAAACTCGAACTTCATTATATCTGCTACTATTCAGTCCCGACTGCCCCAATTTGGTCGTGACCAAATTCATATATCCATAGGGACCCATTTATGTGAAAATATCAAAAGAAACTGCCCGGGGATATTTTCAAAATTCCCGCGTACTAACCCCTTTGAGAATTCATCAAAAACTCGAACTTCATTATATCTGCTCCTATTCAGTCCCGACTGCCCCAAATATGCTCGTGACCAAATTCATATATCCATAGGGACCCATTTATGTGGAAATATCAAAAGAAACTTCCCGAGGATATTTTCAAAAAATTCCCGTGTACTTACCCATTCAGTCCCGACTGCCCCAAATATGGTCGTGACCAAATTCATATATCCATAAGGACCCATTTATGTGAAAATATCAAAAGAAACTTCCCGGTGAAATTTTCATGAAACTCGTGTACTAACCCCTTTGAAAATTCGTCAAAAACTCGAACTTCATTATATCTGCTCCTATTCAGTCCCGACTGCCCCAAATATGGTCGTGACCAAATTCATATATCCATAGGGACCCATTTATGTGAAAATATCAAAAGAAACTGCCCGGGGATATTTTCAAGAAATTTCCGTGTACTAACCCCTTGAGAATTCGTCAAAAACTTGAACTTCATTATATCTGCTCTATTCAGTCCCGACCAGCCCCAAATATGATCGTGATCAAATTCATATATCCATAGGGGCCCATTTATGTGAAAATATCAAAAGAAACTTCCGGGTGAATTTTCAAGAAAATTCCCGTGTACTACCCCTTGAGAATTCGCAAAAACTCGAACTTCATTATATCTGCTACGATTCAGTCCCGACTGCCCCAAATTGGTACGGGACCAAATTCATATATCCATAGGGAACCCATTTATGTGAAAATATTAAAAGAAACTTCCCGGTGAAATTTTCATGAACTTCTATGTACTAACCCCTTTGAGAATTCGTCAAAAACTCGAACTTCATTATATCTGCTTCTATTCAGTCCCGACAGCCCCAAATATGGTCGTGACCAAATTCATTATATCCATAGGACCCATTTATGTGAAATATCAAAAGAAACTGCCCGGGGATATTTTCAAGAAATTCCGTGTACTAAACCCTTTGAGAATTCGTCAAAACTCGAACTTCATTATATCTGCTCCTATTCAGTCCCGACTGCCCCAATATGGGCGTGACCAAATTCATATATCCATAGGGACCCATTTATGTGGAAATATCAAAAGAAACTTCCCGGGGATATTTCAAAAAATTCCGTGTACTTACCCCTTTGAAAATTCGTCAAAAACTCGAACTTCATTATATCTGCTACGATTCAGTCCCGACTGCCCCAAATATGGTCGTGACCAAATTCATATATCCATAAGGACCCATTTATGTGAAATATCAAAAGAAACTTCCCGGTGAAATTTTCATGAAACTATTGTGTAACTAACCCCTTTGAAAATTCGTCAAAACTCGAACTTCATTATATCTGCTCCTATTCAGTCCCGACTGCCCCGAATATGGTCGTGACCAAATTCATATATCCATAGGGACCCATTTATGTGAAATATCAAAAGAAACTTCCCGGGGAATTTTCAAGAAATTCCAGTGTACTAACCCCTTTGAGAATTCGTCAAAACTCGAACTTCATTATATCTGCTTCTATTCAGTCCCGACCAGCCCCAAATATGGTCGTGACCAAATTCATATATCCATAGGGACCCATTTATGTGAAAATATCAAAAGAAACTGCCGGGGATATTTTCAAGAAATTCCCGTGTACTAACCCTTGAGAATTCGTCAAAAACTCGAACTTCATTATATCTGCTACTATTCAGTCCCGACTGCCCCAAATTTGTACGTGACCAAATTCATATATCCATAGGGACCCATTTAGTGAAAATATTAAAAGAACTTCCCGTGAAATTTCATAAACTTCTATGTACTTACCCCTTTGAGAATTCGTCAAAACTCGAACTTCATTATATCTGCTTCTATTCAGTCCCGACTGCCCCAAATATGGTCGTGACCAAATTCTTATATCCATAAGGACCCATTTATGTGAAAATATCAAAAGAAACTGCCCGGGAATATTTTAAAAAATTCCGTGTACTAACCCCTTTGAATTCGTCAAAAACTCGAACTTCATTATATCTGCTCCTATTCAGTCCCGACTGCCCCAAATATGGTCGTGACCAAATTCATATATCCATAGGGACCCATTTATGTGAAATATCAAAAGAAACTTCCCGGGATATTTTCAAAAAAATTCCCGTGTACTTACCCCTTTGAAAATTCGTCAAAAACTCGAACTTCATTATATCTGCTAACGATTCAGTCTCGACTGCCCCAAATATGGTCGTGACCAAATTCATATATCCATAAGGACCCATTTATGTGAAATATCAAAAAAACTTCCCGGTGAAATTTTCATGAAACTATTGTGTACTAACCCTTTGAAATTCGTCAAAAACTCGAACTTCATTATATCTGCTCCATTCAGTCCCGACTGCCCCGAATATGGTCGTGACCAAATTCATATATCCATAGGGACCCATTTATGTGAAAATATCAAAAGAAACTTCCCGGGGATATTTTCATGAAATTCCCGTGTACTAACCCCTTTGAGAATTCGTCAAAAACTCGAACTTCATTATATCTGCTTCGATTCAGTCCCGACTGCCCCAAATATGGTCGTGACCAAATTCATATATCCATAGGGACCCATTTATGTGGAAATATTAAAAGAAACTGCCCGGGGATATTTTCAAGAAATTCCGTGTACTAACCCTTTGAGAATTCGTCAAAAACTTGAACTTCATTATATCTGCTCCGATTCAGTCCCGACTGCCCCAAATATGGTCGTGACCAAATTCATATATCCATAGGGACCCATTTATGTGAAAATATCAAAAGAAACTTCCCTGTGAAATTTTCATGAAACTCCTATGTACTAACCCCTTTGAGAATTCGTCAAAAACTCGAACTTCATTATATCTGCTTCTATTCAGTCCCGACTGCCCCAAATATGGTCGTGACCAAATTCATATATCCATAGGGACCCATTTATGTGAAAATATCAAAAAAACTGCCCGGGGATATTTTCAAGAAATTCCCGTGTACTAACCCCTTTGAGAATTCGTCAAAAACTCGAACTTCATTATATCTGCTCCTATTCAGTCCCGACTGCCCCAAATATGGTCGTGACCAAATTCATATATCCATAGGGACCCATTTATGTGAAATATCAAAAGAAACTTCCCGGGATATTTTCAAAAAATTCCCGTGTACTTACCCCTTTGAAAATTCGTCAAAAACTCGAACTTCATTATATCTGCTACGATTCAGTCCCGACTGCCCCAAATATGGTCGTGACCAAATTCATATATCCATAAGGACCCATTTATGTGAAAATATCAAAAGAAACTTCCCGGTGAAATTTTCATGAAACTATTGTAACTAACCCCTTTGAAAATTCGTCAAAACTCGAACTTCATTATATCTGCTCCTATTCAGTCCCGACTGCCCCGAATATGGTCGTGACCAAATTCATATATCCATAGGGACCCATTTATGTGAAAATATCAAAAGAAACTGCCCGGGGATATTTTCAAGAAATTCCCGTGTACTAACCCCTTTGAGAATTCGTCAAAAACTCGAACTTCATTATATCTGCTACGATTCAGTCCCGACTGCCCCAAATATGGTCGTGACCAAATTCATATATCCATAGGGACCCATTTATGTGAAAATATCAAAAGAAACTTCCCGGTGATATTTTCAAGAAATTCCGTGTACTAACCCCTTTGAGAATTCGTCAAAAACTCGAACTTCATTATATCTGCTCCTATTCAGTCCCGACTGCCCCAAATATGGTCGTGACCAAATTCATATATCCATAGGGACCCATTTATGTGAAATATCAAAAGAAACTTCCCGGTGATATTTTCATGAAACTTCCGTGTACTAACCCCTTTGAGAATTCGTCAAAAACTCGAACTTCATTATATCTGCTTCTATTCAGTCCCGACTGCCCCAAATATGGTCGTGACCAAATTCATATATCCATAGGGACCCATTTATGTGAAAATATCAAAAGAAACTGCCCGGGATATTTTCAAGGAAATTCCGTGTACTAACCCCTTTGAGAATTCGTCAAAAACTCGAACTTCATTATATCTGCTCCTATTCAGTCCCGACTGCCCCAAATATGGTCGTGACCAAATTCATATATCCATAGGGACCCATTTATGTGAAATATCAAAAGAAACTTCCCGGGGATATTTTCAAAAAATTCCCGTGTACTTACCCCTTTGAAATTCGTCAAAAACTCGAACTTCATTATATCTGCTACGATTCAGTCCCGACTGCCCCAAATATGGTCGTGACCAAATTCATATATCCATAAGGACCCATTTATGTGAAAATATCAAAAGAAACTTCCCGGTGAAATTTTCATGAAACTATTGTGTACTAACCCTTTGAGAATTCGTCAAAAACTCGAACTTCATTATATCTGCTCCTATTCAGTCCCGACTGCCCCGAATATGGTCGTGACCAAATTCATATATCCATAGGGACCCATTTATGTGAAAATATCAAAAGAAACTGCCCGGGGATATTTTCAAGAAATTCCCGTGTACTAACCCCTTTGAGAATTCGTCAAAAACTCGAACTTCATTATATCTGCTACTATTCAGTCCCGACTGCCCCAAATATGGTCGTGACCAAATTCATATATCCATAGGGACCCATTTATGTGAAAATATCAAAAGAAACTTCCGGGTGAAATTTTCATGAAATTCCGTGTACTAACCCTTTGAAATTCGTCAAAAACTCGAACTTCATTATATCTGCTACGATTCAGTCCCGACTGCCCAAATATGGTCGTGACCAAATTCATATATCCATAGGGACCCATTTATGTGAAAATATCAAAAGAAACTGCCCGGGGATATTTTCAAGAAATTCCGTGTACTAACCCCTTTGAGAATTCGTCAAAAACTCGAACTTCATTATATCTGCTCCTATTCAGTCCCGACTGCCCCAAATATGGTCGTGACCAAATTCATATATCCATAGGGACCCATTTATGTGAAAATATCAAAAGAAACTTCCGGGGATATTTTCAGAAATTCCTGTGTACTAACCCCTTTGAGAATTCGTCAAAAACTCGAACTTCATTATATCTGCTTCGATTCAGTCCCGACTGCCCCAAATATGGTCGTGACCAAATTCATATATCCATAAGGGACCCATTTATGTGAAATATTAAAAGAAACTTCCCGGTGATATTTCAAGAAATTCCTGTGTACTAACCCCTTTGAGAATTCGTCAAAAACTCGAACTTCATTATATCTGCTTCTATTCAGTCCCGACTGCCCCAAATATGGTCGTGACCAAATTCATATATCCATAGGGACCCATTTATGTGAAAATATCAAAAGAAACTTCCCGGGAAATTTTCAAGAAACTTCTGTGTACTAACCCTTTGAGAATTCGTCAAAAACTCGAACTTCATTATATCTGCTCTATTCAGTCCCGACTGCCCCAAATATGGTCGTGACCAAATTCATATATCCATAGGGACCCATTTATGTGAAAATATCAAAAGAAACTTCCCGGGGATATTTTCAAGAAATTCCCGTGTACTAACCCTTTGAGAATTCGTCAAAAACTCGAACTTCATTATATCTGCTTCGATTCAGTCCCGACTGCCCCAAATATGGTCGTGACCAAATTCATATATCCATAGGGACCCATTTATGTGAAAATATCAAAAGAAACTTCCCGGGGAATATTTTCATGAAATTCCTGTGTACTAACCCCTTTGAGAATTCGTCAAAAACTCGAACTTCATTATATCTGCTCCTATTCAGTCCCGACTGCCCCAAATATGGTCGTGACCAAATTCATATATCCATAGGGACCCATTTATGTGGAAATATCAAAAGAAACTTCCCGGGGATATTTTCAAGAAATTCCCGTGTACTAACCCCTTTGAGAATTCGTCAAAAACTCGAACTTCATTATATCTGCTTCGATTCAGTCCCGACTGCCCCAAATATGGTCGTGACCAAATTCATATATCCATAGGGACCCATTTATGTGAAAATATTAAAAGAAACTGCCCGGGGATATTTTCAAGAAATTCCGTGTACTAACCCCTTTGAGAATTCGTCAAAAACTCGAACTTCATTATATCTGCTCCTATTCAGTCCCGACTGCCCCAAATATGGTCGTGACCAAATTCATATATCCATAGGGACCCATTTATGTGAAAATATCAAAAGAAACTTCCCGGTGAAATTTTCATGAAACTCCTATGTACTAACCCCTTTGAGAATTCGTCAAAAACTCGAACTTCATTATATCTGCTTCTATTCAGTCCCGACATGCCCCAAATATGGTCGTGACCAAATTCATATATCCATAGGGACCCATTGATGTGAAAATATCAAAAGAAACTGCCCGGGGATATTTTCAAGAAATTCCCGTGTACTAACCCCTTTGAGAATTCGTCAAAAACTCGAACTTCATTATATCTGCTCCTATTCAGTCCCGACTGCCCCAAATATGGTCGTGACCAAATTCATATATCCATAGGGACCCATTTATGTGAAAATATCAAAAGAAACTTCCCGGGGATATTTTCAAAAAATTCCCGTGTACTTACCCCTTTGAAATTCGTCAAAAACTCGAACTTCATTATATCTGCTACGATTCAGTCCCGACTGCCCCAAATATGGTCGTGACCAAATTCATATATCCATAAGGACCCATTTATGTGAAAATATCAAAAGAAACTTCCCGGTGAAATTTTCATGAAACTATTGTGTACTTACCCTTTGAAAATTCGTCAAAAACTCGAACTTCATTATATCTGCTCCTATTCAGTCCCGACTGCCCCGAATATGGTCGTGACCAAATTCATATATCCATAGGGACCCATTTATGTGAAATATCAAAAGAAACTTCCCGGGGATATTTTCAAGAAATTCCCGTGTACTAACCCCTTTGAGAATTCGTCAAAAACTCGAACTTCATTATATCTGCTTCGATTCAGTCCCGACTGCCCCAAATATGGTCGTGACCAAATTCATATATCCATAGGGACCCATTTATGTGGAAATATTAAAAGAAACTGCCCGGGGATATTTTCAAGAAATTCCGTGTACTAACCCCTTTGAGAATTCGTCAAAAACTCGAACTTCATTATATCTGCTCCTATTCAGTCCCGACTGCCCCAAATATGGTCGTGACCAAATTCATATATCCATAGGGACCCATTTATGTGAAAATATCAAAAGAAACTGCCCGGGAAATTTTCATGAAACTTCCTATGTACTAACCCCTTTGAGAATTCGTCAAAAACTCGAACTTCATTATATCTGCTTCTATTCAGTCCCGACTGCCCCAAATATGGTCGTGACCAAATTCATATATCCATAGGGACCCATTTATGTGAAAATATCAAAAGAAACTGCCCGGGGATATTTTCAAGAAATTCCCGTGTACTAACCCCTTTGAGAATTCGTCAAAAACTCGAACTTCATTATATCTGCTCCTATTCAGTCCCGACTGCCCCAAATATGGTCGTGACCAAATTCATATATCCATAGGGACCCATTTATGTGAAAATATCAAAAGAAACTTCCCGGGGATATTTTCAAAAAATTCCCGTGTACTTACCCCTTTGAAAATTCGTCAAAAACTCGAACTTCATTATATCTGCTACGATTCAGTCCCGACTGCCCCAAATATGGTCGTGACCAAATTCATATATCCATAAGGACCCATTTATGTGAAAATATCAAAAGAAACTTCCCGGTGAAATTTTCATGAAACTATTGTGTACTAACCCCTTTGAAAATTCGTCAAAAACTCGAACTTCATTATATCTGCTCCTATTCAGTCCCGACTGCCCCGAATATGGTCGTGACCAAATTCATATATCCATAGGGACCCATTTATGTGAAAATATCAAAAGAAACTGCCCGGGGATATTTTCAAGAAATTCCCGTGTACTAACCCCTTTGAGAATTCGTCAAAAACTCGAACTTCATTATATCTGCTACGATTCAGTCCCGACCACCCCAAATATGATCGTGATCAAATTCATATATCCATAGGGACCCATTTATGTGAAAATATCAAAAGAAACTTCCGGGTGAAATTTTCAAGAAATTCCCGTGTACTAACCCCTTTGAGAATTCGTCAAAAACTCGAACTTCATTATATCTGCTACGATTCAGTCCAGACTGCCCCAAATTTGGACGTGACCAAATTCATATATCCATAGGGACCCATTTATGTGAAAATATATAAAGAAATTTCCCGGTGAAATTTTCATGAAACTTCTATGTACTAACCCCTTTGAGAATTCGTCAAAAACTCGAACTTCATTATATCTGCTTCTATTCAGTCCCGACTGCCCCAAATATGGTCGTGACCAAATTCTTATATCCATAAGGACCCATTTATGTGAAAATATCAAAAGAAACTGCCCGGGGATATTTTCAAGAAATTCCCGTGTACTAACCCCTTTGAGAATTCGTCAAAAACTCGAACTTCATTATATCTGCTCCTATTCAGTCCCGACTGCCCCAAATATGGTCGTGACCAAATTCATATATCCATAGGGACCCATTTATGTGGAAATATCAAAAGAAACTTCCCGGGGATATTTTCAAAAAATTCCCGTGTACTTACCCCTTTGAAAATTCGTCAAAAACTCGAACTTCATTATATCTGCTACGATTCAGTCTCGACTGCCCCAAATATGGTCGTGACCAAATTCATATATCCATAAGGACCCATTTATGTGAAAATATCAAAAAAACTTCCCGGTGAAATTTTCATGAAACTATTGTGTACTAAACCCTTTGAAAATTCGTCAAAAACTCGAACTTCATTATATCTGCTCCTATTCAGTCCCGACTGCCCCGAATATGGTCGTGACAAAATTCATATATCCATAGGGACCCATTTATGTGGAAATATCAAAAGAAACTTCCCGGGGATATTTTCAAAAAATTCCCGTATACTAACCCCTTTGAGAATTCGTCAAAAACTCGAACTTCATTATATCTGCTACGATTCAGTCCCGACCGCCCCAAATATGGTCGTGATCAAATTCATATATCCATAGGGACCCATTTATGTGAAAATATCAAAAGAAACTTCCTGGTGAAATTTTCATGAAATTCTGTGTACTAACCCCTTTGAGAATTCGTCAAAAACTCGAACTTCATTATATCTGCTTCGATTCAGTCCCGACTGCCCCAAATATGGTCGTGACCAAATTCATATATCCATAGGGACCCATTTATGTGAAATATTAAAAGAAACTGCCCGGGGATATTTTCAAGAAATTCCCGTGTACTAACCCTTTGAGAATTCGTCAAAAACTCGAACTTCATTATATCTGCTTCTATTCAGTCCCGACTGCCCCAAATATGGTCGTGACCAAATTCATATATCCATAGGACCCATTTATGTGAAAATATCAAAAGAAACTGCCCGGGGATATTTTCAAGAAATTCCTGTGTACTAACCCTTTGAGAATTCGTCAAAAACTCGAACTTCATTATATCTGCTCCTATTCAGTCCCGACTGCCCCAAATATGGTCGTGACCAAATTCATATATCCATAGGGACCCATTTATGTGAAAATATCAAAAGAAACTGCCCGGGGATATTTTCAAGAAATTCCCGTGTACTAACCCCTTTGAGAATTCGTCAAAAACTCGAACTTCATTATATCTGCTACGATTCAGTCCCGACTGCCCCAAATATGGTCGTGACCAAATTCATATATCCATAAGGACCCATTTATGTGAAAATATCAAAAGAAACTTCCCGGTGAAATTTTCATGAAACTATTGTGTACTAACCCTTTGAAAATTCGTCAAAAACTCGAACTTCATTATATCTGCTTCTATTCAGTCCCGACTGCCCCAAATATGGTCGTGACCAAATTCATATATCCATAGGGACCCATTTATGTGAAAATATCAAAAGAAACTGCCCGGGGATATTTTCAAGAAATTCCCGTGTACTAACCCTTTGAGAATTCGTCAAAAACTCGAACTTCATTATATCTGCTCCTATTCAGTCCCGACTGCCCCAAATATGGTCGTGACCAAATTCATATATCCATAGGGACCCATTTATGTGGAAATATCAAAAGAAACTTCCCGGGGATATTTTCAAAAAATTCCCGTGTACTTACCCCTTTGAAAATTCGTCAAAAACTCGAACTTCATTATATCTGCTACGATTCAGTCTCGACTGCCCCAAATATGGTCGTGACCAAATTCATATATCCATAAGGACCCATTTATGTGAAAATATCAAAAGAAACTTCCCGGTGAAATTTTCATGAAACTATTGTGTACTAACCCCTTTGAAAATTCGTCAAAAACTCGAACTTCATTATATCTGCTCCTATTCAGTCCCGACTGCCCCGAATATGGTCGTGACAAAATTCATATATCCATAGGGACCCATTTATGTGGAAATATCAAAAGAAACTTCCCGGGGATATTTTCAAAAAATTCCCGTATACTAACCCCTTTGAGAATTCGTCAAAAACTCGAACATCATTATATCTGCTACGATTCAGTCCCGACCGCCCCAAATATGGTCGTGATCAAATTCATATATCCATAGGGACCCATTTATGTGAAAATATCAAAAGAAACTTCTGGGTGAAATCTTCATGAAATTTCTGTGTACTAACCCCTTTGAGAATTCGTCAAAAACTCGAACTTCATTATATCTATTTCGATTCAGTCCCGATTGCTCCAAATATGGTCGTAACCAAATTCATATATCCATAGGGACCTATTTATGTGGAAATATTAAAAGAAACTGCTCGGGGATATATTCAAGAAATTCCCGTGTACTAAACCCTTTGAGAATTCGTCAAAAACTTGAACTTCATTATATCTGCTTCTATTCAGTCTCGACTGCCCCAAATATGGTCGTGACCAAATTCATATATCCATAGCGACCCATTTATGTGAAAATATCAAAAGAAACTGCCCGGGGATATTTTCAAGAAATTCCTGTGTACTAATCTCTTTGAGAATTTGTCAAAAACTCGAACTTCATTATATCTGCTCCTATTCAGTCTCGACTGCCCCAAATATGGTCGTAACCAAATTCATATATCCATAGGGACCCATTTATGTGAAAATATCAAAAGAAACTGCCCGGGGATATTTTCAAGAAATTCCCGTGTACTAACCCCTTTGAGAATTCGTCAAAAACTCGAACTTCATTATATCTGCTACGATTCGGTCCCGACTGCCCCAAATATGGTCGTGACCAAATTCATATATCCATAAGGACCCATTTATGTAAAAATATCAAAAGAAACTTCCCGGTGAAATTTTCATGAAACTATTGTGTACTATTTCCTTTGAGAATTCGTCAAAAACTCGAACTTCATTATATTTGCTTCTATTCAGTCCCGACTGCCCCAAATATGGTCGTGACCAAATTCATATATCCATAGGGACCCATTTATGTGAAAATATCAAAAGAAACTGCCCGAGGATATTTTCAAGAAATTCCCGTGTACTAACCCCTTTGAGAATTCGTCAAAAACTCGAACTTCATTATATCTGCTCCTATTCAGTCCCGACTGCCCCAAATATGGTCGTGACCAAATTCATATATCCATAAGGACCCATTTATGTGGAAATATCAAAAGAAACTTCCCGGGGATATTTTCAAAAAATTCCCGTGTACTTACCCCTTTGAAAATTCGTCAAAAACTCGAACTTCATTATATCTGCTACGATTCAGTCTCGACTGCCCCAAATATGGTCGTGACCAAATTCATATATCCATAAGGACCCATTTATGTGAAAATATCAAAAAAAACTTCCCGGTGAAATTTTCATGAAACTATTGTGTACTAAACCCTTTGAAAATTCGTCAAAAACTCGAACTTCATTATATCTGCTCCTATTCAGTCCCGACTGCCCCGAATATGGTCGTGACAAATTCATATATCCATAGGGACCCATTTATGTGAAAATATCAAAAGAAACTGCCCGGGGATATTTTCAAGAAATTCTCGTGTACTAACCCCTTTGAAAATTCGTCTAAAACTCGAACTTCATTATATCTGCTACGATTCAGTCCCGACTGCCCCAAATATGGTCGTGACCAAATTCATATATCCATAAGGACCCATTTATGTAAAAATATCAAAAGAAACTTCCCGGTGAAATTTTCATGAAACTATTGTGTACTATTTCCTTTGAGAATTCGTCAAAAACTCGAACTTCATTATATTTGCTTCTATTCAGTCCCGACTGCCCCAAATATGGTCGTGACCAAATTCATATATCCATAGGGACCCATTTATGTGAAAATATCAAAAGAAACTGCCCGAGGATATTTTCAAGAAATTCCCGTGTACTAACCTCTTTGAGAATTCGTCAAAAACTCGAACTTTATTATATCTGCTCCTATTCAGTCCCGACTGCCCCAAATATGGTCGTGACCAAATTCATATATCCATAGGGACCCATTTATATGGAAATATCAAAAGAAACTTCCCGGGGATATTTTCAAAAAATTCCCGTGTACTTACCCCTTTGAAAATTCGTCAAAAACTCGAACTTCACTATATCTGCTACGATTCAGTCTCGACTGCCCCAAATATGGTCGTGACCAAATTCATATATCCATAAGGACCCATTTATGTGAAAATATCAAAAAAACTTCCCGGTGAAATTTTCATGAAACTATTGTGTACTAAACCCTTTGAAAATTCGTCAAAAACTCGAACTTCATTATATCTGCTCCTATTCAGTCCCGACTGCCCCGAATATGGTCGTGACAAAATTCATATATCCATAGGGACCCATTTATGTGGAAATATCAAAAGAAACTTCCCGGGGATATTTTCAAAAAATTCCCGTGTACTAACCCCTTTGAAAATTCGTCAAAAACTCGAACTTCATTATATCTGCTACGATTCAGTCCCGACTGCCCCAAATATGGTCGTGACCAAATTCATATATCCATAGGGACCCATTTATGTGGAAATATCAAAAGAAACTTCCCGGGGATATTTTCAAAAAATTCCCGTGTACTAACCCCTTTGAGAATTCGTCAAAAACTCGAACTTCATTATATCTGCTACGATTCAGTCCCGACTGCCCCAAATATGGTCGTGATCAAATTCATATATCCATAGTGACCCATTTATGTGAAAATATCAAAAGAAACTTCCTGGTGAAATTTTCATGAAATTTCTGTGTACTAACCCCTTTGAGAATTCGTCAAAAACTCGAACTTCATTATATCTGCTTCGATTCAGTCCCGATTGCCCCAAATATGGTCGTAACCAAATTCATATATCCATAGGGACCCTATTTATGTGGAAATATTAAAAGAAACTGCCCGGGGATATTTTCAAGAAATTCCCGTGTACTAACCCTTTGAGAATTCGTCAAAAACTTGAACTTCATTATATCTGCTTCTATTCAGTCCCGACTTCCCCAAATATGGTCGTGACCAAATTCATATATCCATAGCGACCCATTTATGTGAAAATATCAAAAGAAACTGCCCGGGGATATTTTCAAGAAATTCCTGTGTACTAACCCTTTGAGAATTTGTCAAAAACTCGAACTTCATTATATCTGCTCCTATTCAGTCCCGACTGCCCCAAATATGGTCGTAACCAAATTCATATATCCATAGGGACCCATTTATGTGAAAATATCAAAAGAAACTGCCCGGGGATATTTTCAAGAAATTCCCGTGTACTAACCCCTTTGAGAATTCGTCAAAAACTCGAACTTCATTATATCTGCTACGATTCAGTCCCGACTGCCCCAAATATGGTCGTGACCAAATTCATATATCCATAAGGACCCATTTATGTGAAAATATCAAAAGAAACTTCCCGGTGAAATTTTCATGAAACTTCTGTGTACTATACCCTTTGAGAATTCGTCAAAAACTCGAACTTCATTATATTTGCTTCTATTCAGTCCCGACTGCCCCAAATATGGTCGTGACCAAATTCATATATCCATAGGGACCCATTTATGTGAAAATATCAAAAGAAACTGCCCGGGATATTTTCAAGAAATTCCCGTGTACTAACCCTTTGAGAATTCGTCAAAAACTCGAACTTCATTATATCTGCTCCTATTCAGTCCCGACTGCCCCAAATATGGTCGTGACCAAATTCATATATCCATAGGGACCCATTTATGTGGAAATATCAAAAGAAACTTCCCGGGGATATTTTCAAAAAATTCCCGTGTACTTACCCCTTTGAAAATTCGTCAAAAACTCGAACTTCATTATATCTGCTACGATTCAGTCTCGACTGCCCCAAATATGGTCGTGACCAAATTCATATATCCATAAGGACCCATTTATGTGAAAATATCAAAAGAAACTTCCCGGTGAAATTTTCATGAAACTATTGTGTACTAAACCCTTTGAAAATTCGTCAAAAACTCGAACTTCATTATATCTGCTCCTATTCAGTCCCAACTGCCCCGAATATGGTCGTGACAAAATTCATATATCCATAGGGACCCATTTATGTGAAAATATCAAAAGAAACTGCCCGGGGATATTTTCAAGAAATGCTCGTGTACTAACCCCTTTGAAAATTCATCTAAAACTCGAACTTCATTATATCTGCTACGATTCGGTCCCGACTGCCCCAAATATGGTCGTGACCAAATTCATATATCCATAAGGACCCATTTATGTAAAAATATCAAAAGAAACTTCCCGGTGAAATTTTCATGAAACTATTGTGTACTATTTCCTTTGAGAATTCGTCAAAAACTCGAACTTCATTATATTTGCTTCTATTCAGTCCCGACTGCCCCAAATATGGTCGTGACCAAATTCATATATCCATAGGGACCCATTTATGTGAAAATATCAAAAGAAACTGCCCGGGGATATTTTCAAGAAATTCCCGTGTACTAACCTCTTTGAGAATTCGTCAAAAACTCGAACTTCATTATATCTGCTCCTATTCAGTCCCGACTGCCCCAAATATGGTCGTGACCAAATTCATATATCCATAGGGACCCATTTATGTGGAAATATCAAAAGAAACTTCCCGGGGATATTTTCAAAAAATTCCCGTGTACTTACCCCTTTGAAAATTCGTCAAAAACTCGAACTTCATTATATCTGCTACGATTCAGTCTCGACTGCCCCAAATATGGTCGTGACCAAATTCATATATCCATAAGGACCCATTTATGTGAAAATATCAAAAGAAACTTCCCGGTGAAATTTTCATGAAACTATTGTGTACTAAACCCTTTGAAAATTCGTCAAAAACTCGAACTTCATTATATCTGCTCCTATTCAGTCCCGACTGCCCCGAATATGGTCGTGACAAAATTCATATATCCATAGGGACCCATTTATGTGAAATATCAAAAGAAACTTCCCGGGGATATTTTCAAAAAATTCCGTGTACTAACCCCTTTGAGAATTCGTCAAAAACTCGAACTTCATTATATCTGCTACGATTCAGTCCCGACTGCCCCAAATATGGTCGTGACCAAATTCATATATCCATAGGGACCCATTTATGTGAAAATATCAAAAGAAACTTCCGGTGAAATTTTCATGAAATTCTGTGTACTAACCCCTTTGAGAATTCGTCAAAAACTAGAACTTCATTATATCTGCTACGATTCAGTCCCGACTGCCCCAAATATGGTCGTGACCAAATTCATATATCCATAGGGACCCATTTATGTGGAAATATCAAAAGAAACTGCCCGGGGATATTTTCAAGAAATTCCCGTGTACTAACCCCTTTGAGAATTCGTCAAAACTCGAACTTCATTATATCTGCTTCTATTCAGTCCCGACTGCCCCAAATATGGTCGTGACCAAATTCATATATCCATAGGGACCCATTTATGTGAAAATATCAAAAGAAACTGCCCGGGGATATTTTCAAGAAATTCCTGTGTACTAACCCCTTTGAGAATTCGTCAAAAACTCGAACTTCATTATATCTGCTCCTATTCAGTCCCGACTGCCCCAAATATGGTCGTGACCAAATTCATATATCCATAGGGACCCATTTATGTGAAAATATCAAAAGAAACTGCCCGGGGATATTTTCAAGAAATTCCCGTGTACTAACCCCTTTGAGAATTCGTCAAAAACTCGAACTTCATTATATCTGCTACGATTCAGTCCCGACTGCCCCAAATATGGTCGTGACCAAATTCATATATCCATAAGGACCCATTTATGTGAAAATATCAAAAGAAACTTCCCGGTGAAATTTTCATGAAACTCATGTGTACTAACCCTTTGAGAATTCGTCAAAAACTCGAACTTCATTATATCTGCTTCTATTCAGTCCCGACTGCCCCAAATATGGTCGTGACCAAATTCATATATCCATAGGGACCCATTTATGTGAAAATATCAAAAGAAACTGCCCGGGATATTTTCAAGAAATTCCCGTGTACTAACCCCTTTGAGAATTCGTCAAAAACTCGAACTTCATTATATCTGCTCCTATTCAGTCCCGACTGCCCCAAATATGGTCGTGACCAAATTCATATATCCATAGGGACCCATTTATGTGGAAATATCAAAAGAAACTTCCCGGGGATATTTTCAAAAAATTCCCGTGTACTTACCCCTTTGAAAATTCGTCAAAAACTCGAACTTCATTATATCTGCTACGATTCAGTCCCGACTGCCCCAAATATGGTCGTGACCAAATTCATATATCCATAAGGACCCATTTATGTGAAAATATCAAAAGAAACTTCCCGGTGAAATTTTCATGAAACTATTGTGTACTAACCCTTTGAAAATTCGTCAAAACTCGAACTTCATTATATCTGCTCCTATTCAGTCCCGCCTGCCCCGAATATGGTCGTGACCAAATTCATATATCCATAGGGACCCATTTATGTGAAAATATCAAAAGAAACTGCCTGGGGATATTTTCAAGAACTTCTATGTACTAACCCCTTTGAGAATTCGTCAAAAACTCGAACTTCATTATATCTGCTTCTATTCAGTCCCGACTGCCCCAAATATGGTCGTGACCAAATTCATATATCCATAGGACCCATTTATGTGAAAATATCAAAAGAAACTTCCCGGTGAAATTTTCATGAAACTATTGTGTACTAACCCTTTGAGAATTCGTCAAAAACTCGAACTTCATTATATCTGCTTCTATTCAGTCCCGACTGCCCCAAATATGGTCGTGACCAAATTCATATATCCATAGGGACCCATTTATGTGAAAATATCAAAAGAAACTGCCCGGGATATTTTCAAGAAATTCCCGTGTACTAACCCTTTGAGAATTCGTCAAAAACTCGAACTTCATTATATCTGCTCCTATTCAGTCCCGACTGCCCCAAATATGGTCGTGACCAAATTCATATATCCATAGGGACCCATTTATGTGAAATATCAAAAGAAACTTCCCGGGGATATTTTCAAAAAATTCCCGTGTACTAACCCCTTTGAGAATTCGTCAAAAACTCGAACTTCATTATATCTGCTACGATTCAGTCCCGACTGCCCCAAATATGGTCGTGACCAAATTCATATATCCATAGGACCCATTTATGTGAAAATATCAAAAGAAACTTCCCGGTGAAATTTTCATGAAACTCTGTGTACTAACCCCTTTGAGAATTCGTCAAAAACTCGAACTTCATTATATCTGCTCCTATTCAGTCCCGACTGCCCCAAATATGGTCGTGACCAAATTCATATATCCATAGGGACCCATTTATGTGAAATATCAAAAGAAACTGCCCGGGGATATTTTCAAGAAATTCCCGTGTACTAACCCCTTTGAAAATTCGTCAAAAACTCGAACTTCATTATATCTGCTACGATTCAGTCCCGACTGCCCCAAATATGGTCGTGACCAAATTCATATATCCATAGGGACCCATTTATGTGAAAATATCAAAAGAAACTTCCCGGGGATATTTTCAAGAAATTCCCGTGTACTAACCCCTTTGAGAATTCGTCAAAAACTCGAACTTCATTATATCTGCTACGATTCAGTCCCGACTGCCCCAAATATGGTCGTGACCAAATTCATATATCCATAGGGACCCATTTATGTGAAAATATCAAAAGAAACTTCCCGGGGAAATTTTCATGAAATTCCGTGTACTAACCCCTTTGAGAATTCGTCAAAAACTCGAACTTCATTATATCTGCTTCGATTCAGTCCCGACTGCCCCAAATATGGTCGTGACCAAATTCATATATCCATAGGGACCCATTTATGTGAAAATATCAAAAGAAACTGCCCGGGGATATTTTCAAGAAATTCCGTGTACTAACCCCTTTGAGAATTCGTCAAAAACTCGAACTTCATTATATCTGCTCTATTCAGTCCCGACTGCCCCAAATATGGTCGTGACCAAATTCATATATCCATAGGACCCATTTATGTGAAAATATCAAAAGAAACTGCCCGGGGATATTTTCAAGAAATTCCTGTGTACTAACCCTTTGAGAATTCGTCAAAAACTCGAACTTCATTATATCTGCTCCTATTCAGTCCCGACTGCCCCAAATATGGTCGTGACCAAATTCATATATCCATAGGGACCCATTTATGTGAAAATATCAAAAGAAACTGCCCGGGGATATTTTCAAGAAATTCCCGTGTACTAACCCCTTTGAGAATTCGTCAAAAACTCGAACTTCATTATATCTGCTACGATTCAGTCCCGACTGCCCCAAATATGGTCGTGACCAAATTCATATATCCATAGGACCCATTTATGTGAAAATATCAAAAGAAACTTCCCGGTGAAATTTTCATGAAACTCTGTGTACTAACCCCTTTGAGAATTCGTCAAAAACTCGAACTTCATTATATCTGCTTCTATTCAGTCCCGACTGCCCCAAATATGGTCGTGACCAAATTCATATATCCATAGGGACCCATTTATGTGAAAATATCAAAAGAAACTGCCCGGGATATTTTCAAGAAATTCCCGTGTACTAACCCCTTTGAGAATTCGTCAAAAACTCGAACTTCATTATATCTGCTCCTATTCAGTCCCGACTGCCCCAAATATGGTCGTGACCAAATTCATATATCCATAGGGACCCATTTATGTGGAAATATCAAAAGAAACTTCCCGGGGATATTTTCAAAAAATTCCCGTGTACTTACCCCTTTGAAAATTCGTCAAAAACTCGAACTTCATTATATCTGCTACGATTCAGTCTCGACTGCCCCAAATATGGTCGTGACCAAATTCATATATCCATAAGGACCCATTTATGTGAAAATATCAAAAAAAACTTCCCGGTGAAATTTTCATGAAACTATTGTGTACTAACCGCTTTGAAAATTCGTCAAAAACTCGAACTTCATTATATCTGCTCCTATTCAGTCCCGACTGCCCCGAATATGGTCGTGACCAAATTCATATATCCATAGGGACCCATTTATGTGAAAATATCAAAAGAAACTGCCCGGGGATATTTTCAAGAAATTCCCGTGTACTAACCCCTTTGAGAATTCGTCAAAAACTCGAACTTCATTATATCTGCTACGATTCAGTCCCGACTGCCCCAAATATGGTCGTGACCAAATTCATATATCCATAGGACCCATTTATGTGAAAATATCAAAAGAAACTTCCCGGTGAAATTTTCATGAAACTATTGTGTACTAACCCCTTTGAGAATTCGTCAAAAACTCGAACTTCATTATATCTGCTTCTATTCAGTCCCGACTGCCCCAAATATGGTCGTGACCAAATTCATATATCCATAGGGACCCATTTATGTGAAAATATCAAAAGAAACTGCCCGGGATATTTTCAAGAAATTCCCGTGTACTAACCTCTTTGAGAATTCGTCAAAAACTCGAACTTCATTATATCTGCTCCTATTCAGTCCCGACTGCCCCAAATATGGTCGAGACCAAATTCATATATCCATAGGGACCCATTTATATGGAAATATCAAAAGAAACTTCCCGGGGATATTTTCAAAAAATTCCCGTGTACTTACCCCTTTGAAAATTCGTCAAAAACTCGAACTTCATTATATCTGCTACGATTCAGTCTCGACTGCCCCAAATATGGTCGTGACCAAATTCATATATCCATAAGGACCCATTTATGTGAAAATATCAAAAAAAACTTCCCGGTGAAATTTTCATGAAACTATTGTGTACTAAACCATTTGAAAATTCGTCAAAAACTCGAACTTCATTATATCTGCTCCTATTCAGTCCCGACTGCCCCGAATATGGTCGTGACAAATTCATATATCCATAGGGACCCATTTATGTGGAAATATCAAAAGAAACTTCCCGGGGATATTTTCAAAAAATTCCCGTGTACTTACCCCTTTGAAAATTCGTCAAAAACTCGAACTTCATTATATCTGCTACGATTCAGTCCCGACTGCCCCAAATATGGTCGTGACCAAATTCATATATCCATAGGGACCCATTTATGTGGAAATATCAAAAGAAACTTCCCGGGGATATTTTCAAAAAATTCCCGTATACTAACCCCTTTGAGAATTCGTCAAAAACTCGAACTTCATTATATCTGCTACGATTCAGTCCCGACCGCCCCAAATATGGTCGTGATCAAATTCATATATCCATAGGGACCCATTTATGTGAAAATATCAAAAGAAACTTCTGGGTGAAATTTTCATGAAATTTCTGTGTACTAACACCTTTGAGAATTCGTCAAAAACTCGAACTTCATTATATCTGTTTCGATTCAGTCCCGATTGCTCCAAATATGGTCGTAACCAAATTCATATATCCATAGGGACCTATTTATGTGGAAATATTAAAAGAAACTGCCCGGGGATATATTCAAGAAATTCCCGTGTACTAAACCCTTTGAGAATTCGTCAAAAACTTGAACTTCATTATATCTGCTTCTATTCAGTCTCGACTTCCCCAAATATGGTCGTGACCAAATTCATATATCCATAGCGACCCATTTATGTGAAAATATCAAAAGAAACTGCCCGGGGATATTTTCAAGAAATTCCTGTGTACTAACCTCTTTGAGAATTTGTCAAAAACTCGAACTTCATTATATCTGCTCCTATTCAGTCTCGACTGCCCCAAATATGGTCGTAACCAAATTCATATATCCATAGGGACCCATTTATGTGAAAATATCAAAAGAAACTGCCCGGGGATATTTTTAAGAAATTCCCGTGTACTAACCCCTTTGAGAATTCGTCAAAAACTCGAACTTCATTATATCTGCTACGATTCAGTCCCGACCGCCTCAAATATGGTCGTGATCAAATTCATATATCCATAGGGACCCATTTATGTGAAAATATCAAAAGAAACTTCTGGGTGAAATTTTCATGAAATTTCTGTGTACTAACCCCTTTGAGAATTCGTCAAAAACTCGAACTTCATTATATCTGTTTCGATTCAGTCCCGATTGCCCCAAATATGGTCGTAACCAAATTCATATATCCATAGGGACCTATTTATGTGGAAATATTAAAAGAAACTGCCCGGGGATATATTCAAGAAATTCCCGTGTACTAAACCCTTTGAGAATTCGTTAATAACTTGAACTTCATTCTATCTGCTTCTATTCAGTCTCGACTTCCCCAAATATGGTCGTGACCAAATTCATATATCCATAGCGACCCATTTATGTGAAAATATCAAAAGAAACTCCCCGGGGATATTTTCAAGAAATTCCTGTGTACTAACCTCTTTGAGAATTCGTCAAAAACTCGAACTTTATTATATCTGCTCCTATTCAGTCCCGACTGCCCCAAATATGGTCGTGACCAAATTCATATATCCATAGGGACCCATTTATGTGGAGATATCAAAAGAAACTTCCCGGGGATATTTTCAAAAAATTCCCGTGTACTTACCCCTTTGAAAATTCGTCAAAAACTCGAACTTCATTATATCTGCTACGATTCAGTCTCGACTGCCCCAAATATGGTCGTGACCAAATTCATATATCCATAAGGACCCATTTATGTGAAAATATCAAAAAAAACTTCCCGATGAAATTTTCATGAAACTATTGTGTACTAAACCCTTTGAAAATTCGTCAAAAACTCGAACTTCATTATATCTGCTCCTATTCAGTCCCGACTGCCCCGAATATGGTCGTGACAAAATTCATATATCCATAGGGACCCATTTATGTGGAAATATCAAAAGAAACTTCCCGGGGATATTTTCAAAAAATTCCCGTATACTAACCCCTTTGAGAATTCGTCAAAAACTCGAACTTCATTATATCTGCTACGATTCAGTCCCGACCGCCCCAAATATGGTCGTGATCAAATTCATATATCCATAGGGACCCATTTATGTGAAAATATCAAAAGAAACTTCTGGGTGAAATTTTCATGAAATTTCTGTGTACTAACCCCTTGGAGAATTCGTCAAAAACTCGAACTTCATTATATCTGTTTCGATTCAGTCCCGATTGCTCCAAATATGGTCGTAACCAAATACATATATCCATAGGGACATATTTATGTGGAAATATTAAAAGAAACTGCCCGGGGATATATTCAAGAAATTCCCGTGTACTAAACCCTTTGAGAATTCGTCAAAAACTTGAACTTCATTATATCTGCTTCTATTCAGTCTCGACTTCCCCAAATATGGTCGTGACCAAATTCATATATCCATAGCGACCCATTTATGTGAAAATATCAAAAGAAACTGCCCGGGGATATTTTCAAGAAATTCCTGTGTACTAACAACCTTTTGAGAATTTGTCAAAAACTCGAACTTCATTATATCTGCTCCTATTCAGTCTCGACTGCCCCAAATATGGTCGTAACCAAATTCATATATCCATAGGGACCCATTTATGTGAAAATATCAAAAGAAACTGCCCGGGGATATTTTCAAGAAATTCCCGTGTACTAACCCCTTTGAGAATTCGTCAAAAACTCGAACTTCATTATATCTGCTACGATTCAGTCCCGACCGCCCCAAATATGGTCGTGATCAAATTCATATATCCATAGGGACCCATTTATGTGAAAATATCAAAAGAAACTTCTGGGTGAAATTTTCATGAAATTTCTGTGTACTTACCCCTTTGAGAATTCGTCAAAAACTCGAACTTCATTATATCTGTTTCGATTCAGTCCCGATTGCCCCAAATATGGTCGTAACCAAATTCATATATCCATAGGGACCTATTTATGTGGAAATATTAAAAGAAACTGCCCGGGGATATATTCAAGAAATTCCCGTGTACTAAACCCTTTGAGAATTCGTTAATAACTTGAACTTCATTCTATCTGCTTATATTCAGTCTCGACTTCCCCAAATATGGTCGTGACCAAATTCATACTCCCTCTGTTTTTTTTATATGACGCTTTGACTTTTGGCACACACTTTTAAGTGCTTTGACCGGGTAGTTAAAAATATTATTTTTAAAATTTTCTTTTTCTGAATAAAAGTTTTGATCATATATTATTATTCAGAAAAAGAAATTTTAAAAAATAATATTTTTAACTACCCGGTCAAAGCACTTAAAAGTGTGTGCCAAAAGTCAAAGCGTCATATAAAAAAAAACCGAGGGAGTATATCCATAGCGACCCATTTATGTGAAAATATCAAAAGAAAATCCCCGGGGATATTTTCAAGAAATTCCTGTGTACTAACCTCTTTGAGAATTCGTCAAAAACTCGAACTTTATTATATCTGCTCCTATTCAGTCCCGACTGCCCCAAATATTGTCGTGACAAAATTCATATATCCATGGGGACCCATTTATTTGAAAATATCAAAAGAAACTTCCCGGGGATATTTTCAAAAAATTCCCGTGTACTTACCTTTTTGAAAATTCGTCAAAAGCTCGAACTTCATTATATCTGCTACCATTCGGTCCCCACTACCCCAAATATGGTCGTGACCAAATTCATATATCCATAAGGACCCATTTATGTGAAAATATCAAAAGAAACTTCCCGGTGAAATTTTCATGAAACTATTGTGTACGGCCTTTGAAAATTCGTCAAAAACTCGAACTTCATTATATCTGCTCCTATTCAGTCCCGACTGCCCCGAATATGGTCGTGACCAAATTCATATATCCATAGGGACCCATTTATGTGAAAATATCAAAAGAAACTGCCCGGGGATATTTTCAAGAAATGCCCGTGTACTAACCCCTTTGAGAATTCGTTAAAAACTCGAACTTCATTATATCTGCTCCTATTCAGTCCCGACTGCCCCAAATTTGGTCGTGACCAAATTCATATATCCATATGGACCCATTTATGTGAAAATATCAAAAGAAACTGCCCGGGGATATTTTCATGAAATTCCTGTGTACTAACCCCTTTGAAAATTCGTCAAAAACTCGAACTTCATTATATCTGCTCCTATTCAGTCCCGACTGCCACAAATATGGTCGTGACCAAATTCATATAACCATAGGGACCCATTTATGTGATAATATCAAAAGAAACTGCCCGGGGATATTTTCATGAAATTCCTGTGTACTAACCCCTTTGAGAATTCGTCAAAAACTCGAACTTCATTATATCTGCTTCTATTCAGTCCCGACTGCCCCAAATATGGTCGTGACCAAATTCATATATCCAGAGGGACCCATTTATGTGAAAATATCAAAAGAAACTGCCCGGGGATATTTTCAAGAAATGCTCGTGTACGTTACCCTTTGAAAATTCATCAAAAACTCGAACTTCATTATATCTGCTACGATTCGGTCCCGACTACCCCAAATATGGTCGTGACCAAATTCATATATCCATAAGGACCCATTTATGTGAAAATATCAAAAGAAACTTCCCGGTGAAATTTTCATGAAACTATTGTGTACTAACCCCTTTGAGAATTCGTCAAAAACTCGAACTTCATTATATTTGCTCCTATTCAGTCCCGACTGCCCCAAATATGGTCGTGACCAAATTCATATATCCATAGGGACCCATTTATGTGAAAATATCAAAAGAAACTGCCCGAGGATATTTTCAAGAAATTCCCGTGTACTAACCTCTTTGAGAATTCGTCAAAAACTCGAACTTTATTATATCTGCTCCTATTCAGTCCCGAATGCCCCAAATATGGTCGTGACCAAATTCATATATCCATAAGGACCCATTTATGTGGAAATATCAAAACAAACTTCCCGGGGATATTTTCAAAAAATTCCCGTGTACTTACCCCTTTGAAAATTCGTCAAAAACTCGAACTTCATTATATCTGCTACGATTCAGTCTCGACTGCCCCAAATATGGTCGTGACCAAATTCATATATCCATAAGGACCCATTTATGTGAAAATATCAAAAAAACTTCCCGGTGAAATTTTCATGAAACTATTGTGTACTAAACCCTTTGAAAATTCGTCAAAAACTCGAACTTCATTATATCTGCTCCTATTCAGTCCCGACTGCCCCGAATATGGTCGTGACAAAATTCATATATCCATAGGGACCCATTTATGTGAAAATATCAAAAGAAACTGCCCGGGGATATTTTCAAGAAATGCTCGTGTACTAACCCCTTTGAAAATTCATCTAAAACTCGAACTTCATTATATCTGCTACGATTCGGTCCCGACTACCCCAAATATGGTCGTGACCAAATTCATATATCCATAAGGACCCATTTATGTGAAAATATCAAAAGAAACTTCCCGGTGAAATTTTCATGAAACTATTGTGTACTAACCCCTTTGAGAATTCGTCAAAAACTCGAACTTCATTATATTTGCTCCTATTCAGTCCCGACTGCCCCAAATATGGTCGTGACCAAATTCATATATCCATAGGGACCCATTTATGTGAAAATATCAAAAGAAACTGCCCGAGGATATTTTCAAGAAATTCCCGTGTACTAACCTCTTTGAGAATTCGTCAAAAACTCGAACTTTATTATATCTGCTCCTATTCAGTCCCGACTGCCCCAAATATGGTCGTGACCAAATTCATATATCCATAGGGACCCATTTATGTGAAATATCAAAAGAAACTTCCCGGGGATATTTTCAAAAAATTCCCGTGTACTTACCCCTTTGAAAATTCGTCAAAAACTCGAACTTCATTATATCTGCTACGATTCAGTCTCGACTGCCCCAAATATGGTCGTGACCAAATTCATATATCCATAAGGACCCATTTATGTGAAAATATCAAAAGAAACTTCCCGGTGAAATTTTCATGAAACTATTGTGTACTAACCCCTTTGAGAATTCGTCAAAAACTCGAACTTCATTATATTTGCTCCTATTCAGTCCCGACTGCCCCAAATATGGTCGTGACCAAATTCATATATCCATAGGGACCCATTTATGTGAAAATATCAAAAGAAACTGCCCGGGATATTTTCAAGAAATTCCCGTGTACTAACCCTTTGAGAATTCGTCAAAAACTCGAACTTTATTATATCTGCTCCTATTCAGTCCCGAATGCCCCAAATATGGTCGTGACCAAATTCATATATCCATAAGGACCCATTTATGTGGAAATATCAAAACAAACTTCCCGGGGATATTTTCAAAAAATTCCCGTGTACTTACCCCTTTGAAAATTCGTCAAAAACTCGAACTTCATTATATCTGCTACGATTCAGTCTCGACTGCCCCAAATATGGTCGTGACCAAATTCATATATCCATAAGGACCCATTTATGTGAAAATATCAAAAAAAACTTCCCGGTGAAATTTTCATGAAACTATTGTGTACTAAACCCTTTGAAAATTCGTCAAAAACTCGAACTTCATTATATCTGCTCCTATTCAGTCCCGACTGCCCCGAATATGGTCGTGACAAAATTCATATATCCATAGGGACCCATTTATGTGAAAATATCAAAAGAAACTGCCCGGGGATATTTTCAAGAAATGCTCGTGTACTAACCCCTTTGAAAATTCATCTAAAACTCGAACTTCATTATATCTGCTACGATTCGGTCCCGACTACCCCAAATATGGTCGTGACCAAATTCATATATCCATAAGGACCCATTTATGTGAAAATATCAAAAGAAACTTCCCGGTGAAATTTTCATGAAACTATTGTGTACTAACCCCTTTGAGAATTCGTCAAAAACTCGAACTTCATTATATCTGCTCCTATTCAGTCCCGACTGCCCCAAATATGGTCGTGACCAAATTCATATATCCATAGGGACCCATTTATGTGAAAATATCAAAAGAAACTGCCCGAGGATATTTTCAAGAAATTCCCGTGTACTAACCTCTTTGAGAATTCGTCAAAAACTCGAACTTCATTATATCTGCTCCTATTCAGTCCCGACTGCCCCAAATATGGTCGAGACCAAATTCATATATCCATAGGGACCCATTTATATGGAAATATCAAAAGAAACTTCCCGGGGATATTTTCAAAAAATTCCCGTGTACTTACCCCTTTGAAAATTCGTCAAAAACTCGAACTTCATTATATCTGCTACGATTCAGTCTCGACTGCCCCAAATATGGTCGTGACCAAATTCATATATCCATAAGGACCCATTTATGTGAAAATATCAAAAAAAACTTCCCGGTGAAATTTTCATGAAACTATTGTGTACTAAACCATTTGAAAATTCGTCAAAAACTCGAACTTCATTATATCTGCTCCTATTCAGTCCCGACTGCCCCGAATATGGTCGTGACAAAATTCATATATCCATAGGGACCCATTTATGTGGAAATATCAAAAGAAACTTCCCGGGGATATTTTCAAAAAATTCCCGTGTACTTACCCCTTTGAAAATTCGTCAAAAACTCGAACTTCATTATATCTGCTACGATTCAGTCCCGACTGCCCCAAATATGGTCGTGACCAAATTCATATATCCATAGGGACCCATTTATGTGGAAATATCAAAAGAAACTTCCCGGGGATATTTTCAAAAAATTCCCGTATACTAACCCCTTTGAGAATTCGTCAAAAACTCGAACTTCATTATATCTGCTACGATTCAGTCCCGACCGCCCCAAATATGGTCGTGATCAAATTCATATATCCATAGGGACCCATTTATGTGAAAATATCAAAAGAAACTTCTGGGTGAAATTTTCATGAAATTTCTGTGTACTAACACCTTTGAGAATTCGTCAAAAACTCGAACTTCATTATATCTGTTTCGATTCAGTCCCGATTGCTCCAAATATGGTCGTAACCAAATTCATATATCCATAGGGACCTATTTATGTGGAAATATTAAAAGAAACTGCCCGGGGATATATTCAAGAAATTCCCGTGTACTAAATCCTTTGAGAATTCGTCAAAACTTGAACTTCATTATATCTGCTTCTATTCAGTCTCGACTTCCCCAAATATGGTCGTGACCAAATTCATATATCCATAGCGACCCATTTATGTGAAAATATCAAAAGAAACTGCCCGGGGATATTTTCAAGAAATTCCTGTGTACTAACCTCTTTGAGAATTTGTCAAAAACTCGAACTTCATTATATCTGCTCCTATTCAGTCTCGACTGCCCCAAATATGGTCGTAACCAAATTCATATATCCATAGGGACCCATTTATGTGAAAATATCAAAAGAAACTGCCCGGGGATATTTTAAGAAATTCCCGTGTACTAACCCCTTTGAGAATTCGTCAAAAACTCGAACTTCATTATATCTGCTACGATTCAGTCCCGACCGCCTCAAATATGGTCGTGATCAAATTCATATATCCATAGGGACCCATTTATGTGAAAATATCAAAAGAAACTTCTGGGTGAAATTTTCATGAAATTTCTGTGTACTAACCCCTTTGAGAATTCGTCAAAAACTCGAACTTCATTATATCTGTTCGATTCAGTCCCGATTGCCCCAAATATGGTCGTAACCAAATTCATATATCCATAGGGACCTATTTATGTGGAAATATTAAAAGAAACTGCCCGGGGATATATTCAAGAAATTCCCGTGTACTAAACCCTTTGAGAATTCGTTAATAACTTGAACTTCATTCTATCTGCTTCTATTCAGTCTCGACTTCCCCAAATATGGTCGTGACCAAATTCATATATCCATAGCGACCCATTTATGTGAAAATATCAAAAGAAACTCCCGGGGATATTTTCAAGAAATTCCTGTGTACTAACCTCTTTGAGAATTCGTCAAAAACTCGAACTTTATTATATCTGCTCCTATTCAGTCCCGACTGCCCCAAATATGGTCGTGACCAAATTCATATATCCATAGGGACCCATTTATGTGGAGATATCAAAAGAAACTTCCCGGGGATATTTTCAAAAAATTCCCGTGTACTTACCCCTTTGAAAATTCGTCAAAAACTCGAACTTCATTATATCTGCTACGATTCAGTCTCGACTGCCCCAAATATGGTCGTGACCAAATTCATATATCCATAAGGACCCATTTATGTGAAAATATCAAAAAAAACTTCCCGATGAAATTTTCATGAAACTATTGTGTACTAAACCCTTTGAAAATTCGTCAAAACTCGAACTTCATTATATCTGCTCCTATTCAGTCCCGACTGCCCCGAATATGGTCGTGACAAATTCATATATCCATAGGGACCCATTTATGTGAAATATCAAAAGAAACTTCCCGGGATATTTTCAAAAAATTCCCGTATACTAACCCCTTTGAGAATTCGTCAAAAACTCGAACTTCATTATATCTGCTACGATTCAGTCCCGACTGCCCCAAATATGGTCGTGACCAAATTCATATATCCATAGGGACCCATTTATGTGAAAATATCAAAAGAAACTTCCGGGTGAAATTTTCATGAAATTTCTGTGTACTAACCCCTTTGAGAATTCGTCAAAAACTCGAACTTCATTATATCTGCTTCGATTCAGTCCCGACTGCCCAAATATGGTCGTGACCAAATTCATATATCCATAGGGACCCATTTATGTGAAATATCAAAAGAAACTGCCCGGGGATATATTCAAGAAATTCCGTGTACTAAACCCTTTGAGAATTCGTCAAAAACTCGAACTTCATTATATCTGCTTCTATTCAGTCTCGACTGCCCCAAATATGGTCGTGACCAAATTCATATATCCATAGGGACCCATTTATGTGAAAATATCAAAAGAAACTGCCCGGGGATATTTTCAAGAAATTCCTGTGTAAAACTCGAACTTCATTATATCTGCCCCTATTCAGTCTCGACTGCCCCAAATATGGTCGTGACCAAATTCATATATCCATAGGGACCCATTTATGTGAAAATATCAAAAGAAACTGCCCGGGGATATTTTCAAGAAATTCCCGTGTACTAACCCCTTTGAGAATTCGTCAAAACTCGAACTTCATTATATCTGCTACGATTCAGTCCCGACCGCCCCAAATATGGTCGTGATCAAATTCATATATCCATAGGGACCCATTTATGTGAAAATATCAAAGAAACTTCCTGGGTGAAATTTCATGAAATTCTGTGTACTTACCCCTTGAAAATTCGTCAAAAACTCGAACTTCATTATATCTGCTCCTATCAGTCCCGACTGCCCCAATATGGTCGTGACCAAATTCATATATCCATAGGGACCCATTTATGTGAAAATATCAAAAGAAACTGCCCGGGATATTTTCAATGAAATTCTCGTGTACTAAACCCCTTTGAGAATTCGTCAAAAACTGAACTTCATTATATCTGCTTCTATTCAGTCCCGACTGCCCCAAATATGGTCGTGACCAAATTCTTATATCCAGAGGGACCCATTTATGTGAAAATATCAAAGAAACTGCCCGGGGATATTTTCAAGAAATTCCTGTGTACTAACCTCTTTGAGAATTCGTCAAAAACTCGAACTTTATTATATGTGCTCCTATTCAGTCCCGACTGCCCCAAATATTGTCGTGACAAAATTCATATATCCATGGGGACCCATTTATTTGAAAATATCAAAAGAAACTTCCCGGGGATATTTTCAAAAAATTCCCGTGTACTTACCTTTTTGAAAATTCGTCAAAAGCTCGAACTTCATTATATCTGCTACCATTCGGTCCCCACTACCCCAAATATGGTCGTGACCAAATTCATATATCCATAAGGACCCATTTATGTGAAAATATCAAAAGAAACTTCCCGGTGAAATTTTCATGAAACTATTGTGTACGGCCTTTGAAAATTCGTCAAAAACTCGAACTTCATTATATCTGCTCCTATTCAGTCCCGACTGCCCCGAATATGGTCGTGACCAAATTCATATATCCATAGGGACCCATTATGTGAAATATCAAAAGAAACTGCCCGGGGATATTTTCAAGAAATTCCCGTGTACTAACCCCTTTGAGAATTCGTAAAAACTCGAACTTCATTATATCTGCTCCTATTCAGTCCCGACTGCCCCAAATTTGGTCGTGACCAAATTCATATATCCATATGGACCCATTTATGTGAAAATATCAAAAGAAACTGCCCGGGGATATTTTCATGAAATTCCTGTGTACTAACCCCTTTGAAAATTCGTCAAAAACTCGAACTTCATTATATCTGCTCCTATTCAGTCCCGACTGCCACAAATATGGTCGTGACCAAATTCATATAACCATAGGGAACCATTTATGTGATAATATCAAAAGAAACTGCCCGGGGATATTTTCATGAAATTCCTGTGTACTAACCCCTTTGAGAATTCGTCAAAAACTCGAACTTCATTATATCTGCTTCTATTCAGTCCCGACTGCCCCAAATATGGTCGTGACCAAATTCATATATCCAGAGGGACCCATTTATGTGAAAATATCAAAAGAAACTGCCCGGGGATATTTTCAAGAAATGCTCGTGTACGTTACCCTTTGAAAATTCATCAAAAACTCGAACTTCATTATATCTGCTACGATTCGGTCCCGACTACCCCAAATATGGTCGTGACCAAATTCATATATCCATAAGGACCCATTTATGTGAAAATATCAAAAGAAACTTCCCGGTGAAATTTTCATGAAACTATTGTGTACTAACCCCTTTGAGAATTCGTCAAAAACTCGAACTTCATTATATTTGCTCCTATTCAGTCCCGACTGCCCCAAATATGGTCGTGACCAAATTCATATATCCATAGGGACCCATTTATGTGAAAATATCAAAAGAAACTGCCCGAGGATATTTTCAAGAAATTCCCGTGTACTAACCTCTTTGAGAATTCGTCAAAAACTCGAACTTTATTATATCTGCTCCTATTCAGTCCCGAATGCCCCAAATATGGTCGTGACCAAATTCATATATCCATAAGGACCCATTTATGTGGAAATATCAAAACAAACTTCCCGGGGATATTTTCAAAAAATTCCCGTGTACTTACCCCTTTGAAAATTCGTCAAAAACTCGAACTTCATTATATCTGCTACGATTCAGTCTCGACTGCCCCAAATATGGTCGTGACCAAATTCATATATCCATAAGGACCCATTTATGTGAAAATATCAAAAAAAACTTCCCGGTGAAATTTTCATGAAACTATTGTGTACTAAACCCTTTGAAAATTCGTCAAAAACTCGAACTTCATTATATCTGCTCCTATTCAGTCCCGACTGCCCCGAATATGGTCGTGACAAAATTCATATATCCATAGGGACCCATTTATGTGAAAATATCAAAAGAAACTGCCCGGGGATATTTTCAGAAATGCTCGTGTACTAACCCCTTTGAAAATTCATCTAAAACTCGAACTTCATTATATCTGCTACGATTCGGTCCCGACTACCCCAAATATGGTCGTGACCAAATTCATATATCCATAAGGACCCATTTATGTGAAAATATCAAAAGAAACTTCCCGGTGAAATTTTCATGAAACTATTGTGTACTAACCCCTTTGAGAATTCGTCAAAAACTCGAACTTCATTATATTTGCTCCTATTCAGTCCCGACTGCCCCAAATATGGTCGTGACCAAATTCATATATCCATAGGGACCCATTTATGTGAAAATATCAAAAGAAACTGCCCGAGGATATTTTCAAGAAATTCCCGTGTACTAACCTCTTTGAGAATTCGTCAAAAACTCGAACTTTATTATATCTGCTCCTATTCAGTCCCGACTGCCCCAAATATGGTCGTGACCAAATTCATATATCCATAGGCACCCATTCATGTGGAGATATCAAAAGAAACTTCCCGGGGATATTTTCAAAGAATTCCCGTGTACTTACCCCTTTGAAAATTCGTCAAAAACTCGAACTTCATTATATCTGCTACGATTCAGTCTCGACTGCCCCAAATATGGTCGTGACCAAATTCATATATCCATAAGGACCCATTTATGTGAAAATATCAAAAAAAACTTCCCGGTGAAATTTTCATGAAACTATTGTGTACTAAACCCTTTGAAAATTCGTCAAAAACTCGAACTTCATTATATATTCTCCTATTCAGTCCCGACTGCCCCGAATATGGTCGTGACAAATTCATATATCCATAGGGACCCATTTATGTGGAAATATCAAAAGAAACTTCCCGGGGATATTTTCAAAAAATTCCCGTGTACTTACCCCTTTGAAAATTCGTCAAAAACTCGAACTTCATTATATCTGCTACGATTCAGTCCCGACTGCCCCAAATATGGTCGTGACCAAATTCATATATCCATAGGGACCCATTTATGTGGAAATATCAAAAGAAACTTCCCGGGGATATTTTCAAAAAATTCCCGTGTACTTACCCCTTTGAAAATTCGTCAAAAACTCGAACTTCATTATATCTGCTACGATTCAGTCTCGACTGCCCCAAATATGGTCGTGACCAAATTCATATATCCATAAGGACCCATTTATGTGAAAATATCAAAAAAAACTTCCCGGTGAAATTTTCATGAAACTATTGTGTACTAAACCCTTTGAAAATTCGTCAAAAACTCGAACTTCATTATATCTGCTCCTATTCAGTCCCGACTGCCCCGAATATGGTCGTGACCAAATTCATATATCCATAGGGACCCATTTATGTGAAAATATCAAAAGAAACTGCCCGGGGATATTTTCAAGAAATGCCCGTGTACTAACCCCTTTGAGAATTCGTTAAAAACTCGAACTTCATTATATCTGCTACTATTCAGTCCCGACTGCCCCAAATTTGGTCGTGACCAAATTCATATATCCATATGGACCCATTTATGTGAAAATATCAAAGAAACTGCCCGGGATATTTTCATGAAATTCCTGTGTACTAACCCCTTTGAAAATTCGTCAAAAACTCGAACTTCATTATATCTGCTCCTATTCAGTCCCGACTGCCACAAATATGGTCGTGACCAAATTCATATAACCATAGGGACCCATTTATGTGATAATATCAAAGAAACTGCCCGGGATATTTTCATGAAATTCCTGTGTACTAACCCCTTTGAGAATTCGTCAAAAACTCGAACTTCATTATATCTGCTTCTATTCAGTCCCGACTGCCCCAAATATGGTCGTGACCAAATTCATATATCCAGAGGGACCCATTTATGTGAAAATATCAAAAGAAACTGCCCGGGGATATTTTCAAGAAATGCTCGTGTACGTTACCCTTTGAAAATTCATCAAAAACTCGAACTTCATTATATCTGCTACGATTCGGTCCCGACTACCCAAATATGGTCGTGACCAAATTCATATATCCATAAGGACCCATTTATGTGAAAATATCAAAAGAAACTTCCCGGTGAAATTTTCATGAAACTATTGTGTACTAACCCCTTTGAGAATTCGTCAAAAACTCGAACTTCATTATATTGCTCCTATTCAGTCCCGACTGCCCCAAATATGGTCGTGACCAAATTCATATATCCATAGGGACCCATTTATGTGAAAATATCAAAAGAAACTGCCCGAGGATATTTTCAAGAAATTCCCGTGTACTAACCTCTTTGAGAATTCGTCAAAAACTCGAACTTTATTATATCTGCTCCTATTCAGTCCCGACTGCCCCAAATATGGTCGTGACCAAATTCATATATCCATAGGCACCCATTCATGTGGAGATATCAAAAGAAACTTCCCGGGGATATTTTCAAAAAATTCCCGTGTACTTACCTCTTTGAAAATTCGTCAAAAACTCGAACTTCATTATATCTGCTACGATTCAGTCTCGACTGCCCCAAATATGGTCGTGACCAAATTCATATATCCATAAGGACCCATTTATGTGAAAATATCAAAAAAAACTTCCCGGTGAAATTTTCATGAAACTATTGTGTACTAAACCCTTTGAAAATTCGTCAAAAACTCGAACTTCATTATATCTGCTCCTATTCAGTCCCGACTGCCCCGAATATGGTCGTGACAAAATTCATATATCCATAGGGACCCATTTATGTGGAAATATCAAAAGAAACTTCCCGGGGATATTTTCAAAAAATTCCCGTGTACTTACCCCTTTGAAAATTCGTCAAAAACTCGAACTTCATTATATCTGCTACGATTCAGTCCCGACTGCCCCAAATATGGTCGTGACCAAATTCATATATCCATAGGGACCCATTTATGTGGAAATATCAAAAGAAACTTCCCGGGGATATTTTCAAAAAATTCCCGTGTACCCTTTGAAAATTCGTCAAAAACTCGAACTTCATTATATCTGCTACGATTCAGTCTCGACTGCCCCAAATATGGTCGTGACCAAATTCATATATCCATAAGGACCCATTTATGTGAAAATATCAAAAAAAACTTCCCGGTGAAATTTCATGAAACTATTGTGTACTAAACCCCTTTGAAAATTCGTCAAAAACTCGAACTTCATTATATCTGCTCCTATTCAGTCCCGACTGCCCCAAATATGGTCGTGACAAAATTCATATATCCATAGCGACCCATTTATGTGAAATATCAAAAAAAACTGCCCGGGATATTTTCAAGAAATTCCCGTGTACTAACCCCTTTGAGAATTCGTCAAAAACTCGAACTTCATTATATCTGCTACGATTCAGTCCCGACCGCCCCAATTATGGTCGTGACCAAATTCATATATCCATAGGGACCCATTTATGTGAAAATATCAAAAGAAACTGCCTGGATGAAATTTTCATGAAATTCCTGTGTACTAACCCCTTTGAGAATTCGTTAAAAACTCGAACTTCATTATATCTGCTTCTATTCAGTCCCGACTGCCCCAAATATGGTCGTGACCAAATTCATATATCCATAGGGACCCATTTATGTGAAAATATCAAAAGAAACTGCCCGGGATATTTTCAAGAAATTCCCGTGTACTAAACCCTTTGAGAATTCGTCAAAAACTCGAACTTCATTATATCTGCTTCTATTCAGTCCCGACTGCCCCAAATATGGTCGTGACCAAATTCATATATCCATAGGACCCATTTATGTGGAAATATAAAAGAAACTTCCCGGGGATATTTTCAAAAAATTCCCGTGTACTTACCCCTTTGAAATTCGTCAAAACTCGAACTTCATTATATCTGCTACGATTCAGTCTCGACTGCCCCAAATATGGTCGTGACCAAATTCATATATCCATAAGGACCCATTTATGTGAAAATATCAAAAAAAACTTCCCGGTGAAATTTTCATGAAACTATTGTGTACTAACCCCTTTGAGAATTCGTCAAAAACTCGAACTTCATTATATTTGCTCCTATTCAGTCCCGACTGCCCCAAATATGGTCGTGACCAAATTCATATATCCATAGGGACCCATTTATGTGAAAATATCAAAAGAAACTGCCCGAGGATATTTTCAAGAAATTCCCGTGTACTAACCTCTTTGAGAATTCGTCAAAAACTCGAACTTTATTATATCTGCTCCTATTCAGTCCCGAATGCCCCAAATATGGTCGTGACCAAATTCATATATCCATAAGGACCCATTTATGTGGAAATATCAAAAGAAACTTCCCGGGCATATTTTCAAAAAATTCCCGTGTACTTACCCCTTTGAAAATTCGTCAAAAACTCGAACTTCATATATCTGCTACGATTCAGTCTCGACTGCCCCAAATATGGTCGTGACCAAATTCATATATCCATAAGGACCCCTTTATGTGAAAATATCAAAAAAAACTTCCCGGTGAAATTTTCATGAAACTATTGTGTACTAACCCTTTGAAAATTCGTCAAAAACTCGAACTTCATTATATCTGCTCCTATTCAGTCCCGACTGCCCCGAATATGGTCGTGACAAAATTCATATATCCATAGGGACCCATTTATGTGAAATATAAAAAGAAACTGCCCGGGATATTTTCAAGAAATGCTCGTGTACTAACCCCTTTGAAAATTCATCTAAACCTCGAACTTCATTATATCTGCTACGATTCGGTCCCGACTACCCCAAATATGGTCGTGACCAAATTCATATATCCATAAGGACCCATTTATGTGAAAATATCAAAAGAAACTTCCCGGTGAAATTTTCATGAAACTATTGTGTACTAACCCCTTTGAGAATTCGTCAAAAACTCGAACTTCATTATATTTGCTCCTATTCAGTCCCGACTGCCCCAAATATGGTCGTGACCAAATTCATATATCCATAGGGACCCATTTATGTGAAAATATCAAAAGAAACTGCCCGAGGATATTTTCAAGAAATTCCCGTGTACTAACCCCTTTGAAAATTCGTCAAAAACTCGAACTTCATTATATCTGCTCCTATTCAGTCCCGACTGCCACAAATATGGTCGTGACCAAATTCATATAACCATAGGGACCCATTTATGTGATAATATCAAAAGAAACTGCCCGGGGATATTTTCATGAAATTCCTGTGTACTAACCCCTTTGAGAATTCGTCAAAAACTCGAACTTCATTATATCTGCTTCTATTCAGTCCCGACTGCCCCAAATATGGTCGTGACCAAATTCATATATCCAGAGGGACCCATTTATGTGAAAATATCAAAAGAAACTGCCCGGGGATATTTTCAAGAAATGCTCGTGTACGTTACCCTTTGAAAATTCATCAAAAACTCGAACTTCATTATATCTGCTACGATTCGGTCCCGACTACCCCAAATATGGTCGTGACCAAATTCATATATCCATAAGGACCCATTTATGTGAAAATATCAAAAGAAACTTCCGGTGAAATTTTCATGAACTATGTGTACTAACCCCTTTGAGAATTCGTCAAAAACTCGAACTTCATTATATTTGCTCCTATTCAGTCCCGACTGCCCCAAATATGGTCGTGACCAAATTCATATATCCATAGGGACCCATTTATGTGAAAATATCAAAATAAACTGCCCGAGGATATTTTCAAGAAATTCCCGTGTACTAACCTCTTTGAGAATTCGTCAAAAACTCGAACTTTATTATATCTGCTCCTATTCAGTCCCGACTGCCCCAAATATGGTCGTGACCAAATTCATATATCCATAGGCACCCATTCATGTGGAGATATCAAAGAAACTTCCCGGGGATATTTTCAAAAAATTCCCGTGTACTTACCTCTTTGAAAATTCGTCAAAAAACTCGAACTTCATTATATCTGCTACGATTCAGTCTCGACTGCCCCAAATATGGTCGTGACCAAATTCATATATCCATAAGGACCCATTTATGTGAAAATATCAAAAAAAACTTCCCGGTGAAATTTTCATGAAACTATTGTGTACTAAACCCTTTGAAATTCGTCAAAAACTCGAACTTCATTATATCTGCTCCTATTCAGTCCCGACTGCCCCGAATATGGTCGTGACAAAATTCATATATCCATAGGGACCCATTTATGTGGAAATATCAAAAGAAACTTCCCGGGGATATTTTCAAAAAATTCCCGTGTACTTACCCCTTTGAAATTCGTCAAAAACTCGAACTTCATTATATCTGCTACGATTCAGTCCCGACTGCCCCAAATATGGTCGTGACCAAATTCATATATCCATAGGGACCCATTTATGTGGAAATATCAAAAGAAACTTCCCGGGGATATTTCAAAAAATTCCCGTGTACCCTTTGAAAATTCGTCAAAACTCGAACTTCATTATATCTGCTACGATTCAGTCTCGACTGCCCCCAAATATGGTCGTGACCAAATTTCATATATCCATAAGGACCCATTTATGTGAAAATATCAAAAAAACTTCCGGTGAAATTTTCATGAAACTATTGTGTACTAAACCCTTTGAAAATTCGTCAAAAACTCGAACTTCATTATATCTGCTCCTATTCAGTCCCGACTGCCCCAAATATGGTCGTGACAAAATTCATATATCCATAGCGACCCATTTATGTGGAAATATCAAAAAAAAACTTCCCGGGAATATTTTCAAAAAATTCCCGTATACTAACCCCTTTGAGAATTCGTCAAAAACTCGAACTTCATTATATCTGCTACGATTCAGTCCCGACCGCCCCAATTATGGTCGTGATCAAATTCATATATCCATAGGGACCCATTTATGTGAAAATATCAAAAGAAACTTCTGGATGAAATTTTCATGAAATTTCTGTGTACTAACCCCTTTGAGAATTCGTCAAAAACTCGAACTTCATTATATCTGTTTCGATTCAGTCCCGATTGCTCCAAATATGGTCGTAACCAAATTCATATTCCATAGGGACCTATTTATGTGGAAATTTAAAAGAAACTGCCCGGGGATATATTCAAGAAATTCCCATGTACTAAACCCTTGAGAATTCGTCAACAAACTTGAACTTCATTATATCTGCTTCTATTCAGTCTCGACTTCCCCAAATATGGTCGTGACCAATTCATATATCCATAAGGACCCATTTATGTGGAAATATCAAAGAACTTCCCGGGGATATTTTCAAAAAATTCCCGTGTACTTACCCCTTTGAAAATTCGTCAAAAACTCGAACTTCATTATATCTGCTACGATTCAGTCTCGACTGCCCCAAATATGGCCGTGACCAAATTCATATATCCATAAGGACCCATTTATGTGAAAATATCAAAAAAACTTCCCGGTGAAATTTTCATGAAACTATTGTGTACTAACCCCTTTGAGAATTCGTCAAAAACTCGAACTTCATTATATTTGCTCCTATTCAGTCCCGACTGCCCCAAATATGGTCGTGACCAAATTCATATATCCATAGGGACCCATTTATGTGAAAATATCAAAAGAAACTGCCCGAGGATATTTTCAAGAAATTCCCGTGTACTAACCTCTTTGAGAATTCGTCAAAAACTCGAACTTATTATATCTGCTCCTATTCAGTCCCGAATGCCCCAAATATGGTCGTGACCAAATTCATATATCCATAGGACCCATTTATGTGGAAATATCAAAAGAAACTTCCCGGGCATATTTCAAAAAATTCCCGTGTACTTACCCCTTTGAAAATTCGTCAAAAACTCGAACTTCATTATATCTGCTACGATTCAGTCTCGACTGCCCCAAATATGGTCGTGACCAAATTCATATATCCATAAGGACCATTTATGTGAAAATATCAAAAAAAACTTCCGGTGAAATTTTCATGAAACTATTGTGTACTAAACCCTTTGAAAATTCGTCAAAAACTCGAACTTCATTATATCTGCTCCTATTCAGTCCCGACTGCCCCGAATATGGTCGTGACAAAATTCA
This sequence comes from Daucus carota subsp. sativus, assembly GCF_001625215.2. Lineage (NCBI taxonomy): Eukaryota > Viridiplantae > Streptophyta > Magnoliopsida > Apiales > Apiaceae > Daucus > Daucus carota. The sequence continues at coordinate 20,035,247 of NC_030383.2, read as the reverse complement.
TATATCCATAGGGACCCATTTATGTGAAAATATAAAAAGAAACTGCCCGGGGATATTTTCAAGAAATGCTCGTGTACTAACCCCTTTGAAAATTCATCTAAAACTCGAACTTCATTATATCTGCTACGATTCGGTCCGACTACCCAAATATGGTCGTGACCAAATTCATATATCCATAAGGACCCATTTATGTGAAAATATCAAAAGAAACTTCCCGGTGAAATTTTCATGAAACTATTGTGTACTAACCCCTTTGAGAATTCGTCAAAAACTCGAACTTCATTATATTTGCTCCTATTCAGTCCCGACTGCCCCAAATATGGTCGTGACCAAATTCATATATCCATAGGGACCCATTTATGTGAAAATATCAAAAGAAACTGCCCGAGGATATTTTCAAGAAATTCCCGTGTACTAACCTCTTTGAGAATTCGTCAAAAACTCGAACTTATTATATCTGCTCCTATTTCAGTCCGACTGCCCCAAATATGGTCGTGACCAAATTCATATATCCATAGGCACCCATTTATGTGGAGATATCAAAAGAAACTTCCCGGGGATATTTTCAAAAAATTCCCGTGTACTTACCCCTTTGAAAATTCGTCAAAAACTCGAACTTCATTATATCTGCTACGATTCAGTCTCGACTGCCCCAAATATGGTCGTGACCAAATTCATATATCCATAAGGACCCATTTATGTGAAAATATCAAAAAAAACTTCCGTGAAATTTTCATGAAACTATTGTGTACTAACCCTTTGAAAATTCGTCAAAAACTCGAACTTCATTATATCTGCTCCTATTCAGTCCCGACTGCCCCGAAATATGGTCGTGACAAAATCATATATCCATAGGGACCCATTTTATGTGGAAATATCAAAGAAACTTCCCGGGGATATTTTCAAAAAATTCCCGTGTACTTACCCCTTTGAAAATTCGTCAAAAAACTCGAACTTCATTATATCTGCTACGATTCAGTCCCGACTGCCCCAAATATGGTCGTGACCAAATTCATATATCCATAGGGACCCATTTATGTGGAAATATCAAAAGAAACTTCCCGGGATATTTTTCAAAAAATTCCCGTTACTTACCCCTTTGAAAATCGTCAAACACTCGAACTTCATTATATCTGCTACGATTCAGTCTCGACTGCCCCAAATATGGTCGTGACCAAATTCATATATCCATAAGGACCCATTTATGTGAAAATATCAAAAAAAACTTCCCGGTGGAAAATTTCATGAAACTATTGTGTACTAAACCCTTGAAAATTCGTCAAAAACTCGAACTTCATTATATCTGCTCCTATTCAGTCCCGACTGCCCCAAATATGGTCGTGACAAAATTCATATATCCATAGCGACCCATTTATGTGGAGATATCAAAAAAAAACTTCCCGGGGATATTTTCAAAAAATTCCCGTATACTAACCCCTTTGAGAATTCGTCAAAAACTCGAACTTCATTATATCTGCTACGATTCAGTCCCGACCGCCCCAATTATGGTCGTGATCAAATTCATATATCCATAGGGACCCATTTATGTGAAAATATCAAAAGAAACTTCTGGGTGAAATTTTCATGAAATTTCTGTGTACTAACCCCTTTGAGAATTCGTCAAAAACTCGAACTTCATTATATCTGTTTCGATTCAGTCCCGATTGCTCCAAATATGGTCGTAGCCAAATTCATATATCCATAGGGACCTATTTATGTGGAAATATTAAAAGAAACTGCCCGGGGATATATTCAAGAAATTCCCGTGTACTAACCCTTGAGAATTCGTCAAAAACTTGAACTTCATTATATCTGCTTCTATTCAGTCTCGACTTCCCCAAATATGGTCGTGACCAAATTCATATATCCATAGCGACCCATTTATGTGAAAATATCAAAAGAAACTGCCCGGGGATATTTTCAAGAAATTCCTGTGTACTACATCTTTGAGAATTGTCAAAAACTCGAACTTCATTATATCTGCTCCTATTCAGTCCTCGACTGCCCAAATATGGTCGTAACCAAATTCATATATCCATAGGGACCCATTTATGTGAAAATATCAAAAGAAACTGCCCGGGGATATTTTCAAAGAAATTCCCGTGTACTAACCCCTTTGAGAATTCGTCAAAAACTCGAACTTCATTATATCTGCTACGATTCAGTCCCGACCGCCCCAAATATGGTCGTGATCAAATTAATATATCCATAGGACCCATTTATGTGAAAATATCAAAAGAAACTTCTGGGTGAAATTTTTCATGAAAATTCTGTGTACTAACCCCTTTGAGAATTCGTCAAAAACTCGAACTTCATTATATCTGTTTCGATTCAGTCCCGATTGCCCCAAATATGGTCGTAACCAAATTCATATATCCATAGGGACCTATTTATGTGGAAATATTAAAGAAACTGCCCGGGGATATATTCAAGAAATTCCCGTGTACTAAAACCTTTGAGAATTCGTTAATACTTGAACTTCATTCTATCTGCTTCTATTCAGTCTCGACTTCCCCAAATATGGTCATGACCAAATTCATATATCCATAGCGACCCATTTATGTGAAAATATCAAAAGAAACTCCCCGGGGATATTTTCAAGAAATTCCTGTGTACTAACCTCTTTGAGATTCGTCAAAAACTCGAACTTTATTATATCTGCTCCTATTCAGTCCGACTGCCCCAAATATTGTCGTGACAAAATTCATATATCCATAGGGACCCATTTATTTGAAAATATCAAAAGAAACTTCCCGGGGATATTTTCAAAAAATTCCCGTGTACTTACTTTTTGAAAATTCGTCAAAAGCTCGAACTTCATTATATCTGCTACCATTCGGTCCCGACTACCCCAAATATGGTCGTGACCAAATTCATATATCCATAAAGACCCATTTATGTGAAAATATCAAAAGAAACTTCCCGGTGAAATTTTCATGAAACTATTGTGTACTAACCCCTTTGAAAATTCGTCAAAACTCGAACTTCATTATATCTGCTCCTATTCAGTCCCGACTGCCCCGAATATGGTCGTGACCAAATTCATATATCCATAGGGACCCATTTATGTGAAAATATCAAAAGAAACTGCCCGGGGATATTTTCAAGAAATGCCCTCCTATTCAGTCCCGACTGCCCCAAATTTTGTCGTGACCAAATTCATATATCCATATGGACCCATTTATGTGAAAATATCAAAAGAAACTGCCCGGGGATATTTTCATGAAATTCCTGTGTACTAACCCCTTTGAAAATTCGTCAAAAACTCGAACTTCATTATATCTGCTCCTATTCAGTCCCGACTGCCCCAAATATGGTCGTGACCAAATTCATATAACCATAGGGACCCATTTATGTGATAATATCAAAAGAAACTGCCCGGGGATATTTTCATGAAATTCCTGTGTACTAACCCCTTTGAGAATTCGTCAAAAACTCGAACTTCATTATATCTGCTCCTATTCAGTCCCGACTGCCCCAAATATGGTCGTGACAAAATTCATATATCCAGAGGGACCCATTTATGTGAAAATATCAAAAGAAACTGCCCGGGGATATTTTCAAGAAATGCCCGTGTACTAACCCCTTTGAGAATTCGTTAAAAACTCGAACTTCATTATATCTGCTCCTATTCAGTCCCGACTGCCCCAAATTTGGTCGTGACCAAATTCATATATCCATATGGACCCATTTATGTGAAAATATCAAAAGAAACTGCCCGGGGATATTTTCATGAAATTCCCGTGTACTAACCCTTTTGAGAATTCGTCAAAAACTCGAACTTCATTATATCTGCTATGATTCAGTCCCGACCGCCCCAAATATGGTCGTGATCAAATTCATATATCCATAGGGTCCCATTTATGTGAAAATATCAAAAGAAACTTCTGGGTGAAATTTTCATGAAATTTCTGTGTACTAACCCCTTTGAGAATTCGTCAAAAACTCAAACTTCATTATATCTGTTTCGATTCAGCCACGATTGCCCCAAATATGGTCGTAACCAAATTCATATATCCATAGGGACCTATTTATGTGGAAATATTAAAAGAAACTGCCCGGGGATATATTCAAGAAATTCCAGTGTACAAAACCCTTTGAGAATTCGTCAAAAACTTGAACTTCATTATATCTGCTTCTATTCAGTCTCGACTTCCCCAAATATGGTCGTAACCAAATTCACATATCCATAGGGACCCATTTATGTGAAAATATCAAAAGAAACTGGCCGGGGATATTTTCAAGTAATGCCCGTGTACTAACCCCTTTGAAAATTCATCAAAAACTCGAACTTCATTATATCTGCTACGATTCGGTCCCGACTACCCCAAATATGGTCGTGACCAAATTCATATATCCAAAAGGATCCATTTATGTGAAAATATCAAAAGAAACTGCCCGGGGATATTTTTAAGAAATGCCCGTGTACTAACCCCTTTGAGAATTCGTTAAAAACTCGAACTTCATTATATCTGCTCCTATTCAGTCCCGACTGCCCCAAATTTGGTCGTGACCAAATTCATATATCCATAGGGACCCATTTATGTGAAAATATCAAAAGAAACTGCCCGGGGATATTTTCATGAATTCCTGTGTACTAACCCTTTGAGAATTCGTCAAAAAACTCGAACTTCATTATATCTGCTCCTATTCAGTCCCGACTGCCCCAATATGGTCGTGACCAATTCATATAACCATAGAGACCCATTTATGTGATAATATCAAAAGAACTGCCCGGGGATATTTTCATGAAATTCCTGTGTACTAACCCCTTGAGAATTCGTCAAAAACTCGAACTTCATTATATCTGCTCCTATTCAGTCCCGACTGCCCCAAATATGGTCGTGACCAAATTCATATATCCATAGGGACCCATTTATGTGAAATATCAAAGAAACTGCCCGGGGATATTTTCAAGAAATGCCCGTGTACTAACCCCTTTGAGAATTAGTTAAAAACTCGAACTTTCATTATATCTGCTCCTATTCAGTCCCGACTGCCCCAAATTGGTCGTGACCAAATTCATATATCCATAGGACCCATTCATGTGAAAATATTAAAAGAACTGCCCGGGGATATTTTCAAGAATTCCCGTGTACTACCCTTTTGAGAATTCGTCAAAAACTCGAACTTCATTATATCTGCTACGATTCAGTCCCGACCGCCCCAAATACGGTCGTGATCAAATTCATATATCCATAGGGACCCATTTATGTGAAAATATCAAAAGAAACTTCTGGGTGAAATTTTCATGAAATTTCTGTGTACTAACCCCTTTGAGAATTCGTCAAAAACTCGAACTTCATTATATCTGCTCCTATTCAGTCCCGACTGCCCCAAATTTGGTCGTGACCAATTAATATATCCATAGGGACCCTTCATGTGAAAATATCAAAGAAACTTGCCCGGGATATTTTCATGAAATTCCCGTGTACTAACCCTTTTGAGAATTCGTCAAAAACTCGAACTTCATTATATCTGCTACGATTCAGTCCCGACCGCCCCAAATATGGTCGTGATAAAATTCATATATCCATAGGGTCCCATTTATGTGAAAATATCAAAAGAAACTTCTGGGTGAAATTTTCATGAAATTTCTGTGTACTAACCCCTTTGAGAATTCGTCAAAAACTCAAACTTCATTATATCTGTTTCGATTCAGCCCCGATTGCCCCAAATATGGTCGTAACCAAATTCATATATCCATAGGGACCTATTTATGTGGAAATATTAAAAGAAACTGCCCGGGGATATATTCAAGAAATTCCCGTGTACAAAACCCTTTGAGAATTCGTCAAAAACTTGAACTTCATTATATCTGCTTCTATTCAGTCTCGACTTCCCCAAATATGGTCGTGACCAAATTCATATATCCATAGCGACCCATTTATGTGAAAATATCAAAAGAAACTGCCCGAGGATATTTTCAAGAAATTTCTGTGTACTAACCTCTTTGAGAATTCGTCAAAAACTCGAACTTCATTATATCTGCTCCTATTCAGTCTCGACTGCCACAAATATGGTCGTAACCAAATTCATATATCCATAGGGACCCATTTATGTGAAAATATCAAAAGAAAATTGCCGGGGATATTTTCAAGAAATGCCCGTGTACTAACCCCTTTGAAAATTCATCAAAAACTCGAACTTCATTATATCTGCTACGATTCGGTCCCGACTGCCCCAAATATGGTCGTGACCAAATTCATATATCCAAAAGGACCCATTCATGTGAAAATATCAAAAGAAACTGCCCGGGGATATTTTCAAGAAATGCCCGTGTACTAACCCCTTTGAGAATTCGTTAAAAACTCGAACTTCATTATATCTGCTCCTATTCAGTCCCGACTGCCCAAAATTTGGTCGTGACCAAATTCATATATCCATAGGGACCCATTTATGTGAAAATATCAAAAGAAACTGCCCGGGGATATTTTCATGAAATTCCTGTGTACTAACCCCTTTTAGAATTCGTCAAAAACTCGAACTTCATTATATCTGCTCCTATTCAGTCCCGACTGCCCCAATATGTCGTGACCAAATTCATATAACCATAGAGACCCATTTATGTGATAATATCAAAGAAACTGCCCGGGGATATTTCATGAAATTCCTGTGTACTAACCCCTTTGAGAATTCGTCAAAACTCGAACTTCATTATATCTGCTCCTATTCAGTCCCGACTGCCCCAAATATGGTCGTGACCAAATTCATATATCCATAGGGACCCATTTATGTGAAAATATCAAAGAAACTGCCCGGGATATTTTCAAGAAATGCCGTGTACTAACCCCTTTGAGAATTAGTTAAAAACTCGAACTTTCATATATCTGCTCCTATTCAGTCCCGACTGCCCCAAATTTGGTCGTGACCAAATTCATATATCCATAGGACCCATTCATGTGAAAATATGAAAAGAAACTGCCCGGGGATATTTTCAAGAAATTCCCGTGTACTAACCCTTTTGAGAATTCGTCAAAAACTCGAACTTCATTATATCTGCTACGATTCAGTCCCGACCGCCCCAAATATGGTCGTGATCAAATTCATATATCCATAGGGACCCATTTATGTGAAAATATCAAAAGAAACTTCTGGGTGAAATTTTCATGAAATTTCTGTGTACTAACCCCTTTGAGAATTCGTCAAAAACTCGAACTTCATTATATCTGCTCCTATTCAGTCCCGACTGCCCCAAATTTGGTCGTGACCAAATTCATATATCCATAGGGACCCATTCATGTGAAAATATCAAAAGAAACTGCCCGGGGATATTTTCAAGAAATTCCCGTGTACTAAACCCTTTGAGAATTCGTCAAAAACTCGAACTTCATTATATCTGCTACGATTCAGTCCCGACCGCCCCAAATATGGTCGTGATCAAATTCATATATCCATAGGGTACCCATTTATGTGAAAATATCAAAAGAAACTGCCTGGGTGAAATTTTCATGAAATTCCTGTGTACTAACCCTTTGAGAATTCGTCAAAAACTCGAAACTTCATTATATCTGTTTCGATTCAGTCCCAATTGCCCCAAATATGGTCGTAACCAAATTCATATATCCATAGGGACCTATTTATGTGGAAATATTAAAGAAACTGCCCGGGGATATATTCAAGAAATTCCCGTGTACTAAACCCTTTGAGAATTCGTCAAAACTTGAACTTCATTATATCTGCTTCTATTCAGTCCGACTTCCCCAAATATGGTCGTGACCAAATTCATATATCCATAGCGACCCATTTATGTGAAAATATCAAAAGAAACTGCCCGGGGATATTTTCAAGAAATTCATGTGTACTAACCTCTTTGAGAATTCGTCAAAACTCGAACTTCATTATATCTGCTCCTATTCAGTCTCGACTTCCCAAATATGGTCGTAACCAAATTCATATATCCATAGGGACCCATTTATGTGAAAATATCAAAAGAAACTGGCCGGGGATATTTTCATGAAATGCCCTGTGTACTAACCCCTTTGAAAATTCAGTCAAAAACTCGAACTTCATTATATCTGCTACGATTCGTCCCGACTGCCCCAAATATGGTCGTGACCAAATTCATATATCCATAAGGACCCATTTATGTGAAAATATCAAAAGAAACTGCCCGGGGATATTTTCAAGAAATGCCCGTGTACTAACCCCTTTGAGAATTCGTTAAAAACTCGAACTTCATTATATCTGCTCCTATTCAGTCCCGACTACCCCAAATTTGGTCGTGACCAAATTCATATATCCATAGGGACCTATTTATGTGAAAATATCAAAAGAAACTGCCCGGGGATATTTTCATGAAATTCCTGTGTACTAACCCTTTTGAGAATTCGTCAAAAACTCGAACTTCATTATATCTGCTACGATTCAGTCCCGACCGCCCCAAATATGGTCGTGATCAAATTCATATATCCATAGGGACCCATTTATGTGAAAATATAAAAGAAACTTCTGGGTGAAATTTCATGAAATTTCTGTGTACTACCCCTTGAGAATTCGTCAAAAACTCAAACTTCATTATATCTGTTTCGATTCAGCCCCGATTGCCCCAAATATGGTCGTAACCAAATTCATATATCCATAGGGACCTATTTATGTGGAAATATTAAAAGAAACTACCCGGGGATATATTCAAGAAATTCCCGTGTACTAAACCCTTTGAGAATTCGTCAAAAACTTGAACTTCATTATATCTGCTTCTATTCAGTCTCGACTTCCCCAAATATGGTCGTGACCAAATTCATATATCCATAGCGACCCATTTATGTGAAAATATCAAAAGAAACTGCCCGGGGATATTTTCAAGAAATTCCTGTGTACTAACCTCTTTGAGAATTCGTCAAAAACTCGAACTTCATTATATCTGCTCCTATTCAGTCCCGACTGCCCCAAATTTGGTCGTGACCAAATTCATATATCCATAGGGACCCATTTATTTGAAAATATCAAAAGAAACTTCCCGGGGATATTTTGAAAAAATTCCCGTGTACTTACCCCTTTGAAAATTCGTCAAAAGCTCGAACTTCATTATATATGCTCCTATTCAGTCCCGACTGCCCCAAATTTGGTCGTGACCAAATTCATATATCCATAGGGACCCATTTATGTGAAAATATCAAAAGAAACTGCCCGGGGTTATTTTCATGAAATTCCTGTGTACTAACCCCTTTGAGAATTCGTCAAAAACTCGAACTTCATTATATCTGCTCCTATTCAGTCCCGACTTCCCCAAATATGGTCGTGACCAAATTCATATAACCATAGGGACCCATTTATGTGATAATATCAAAAGAAACTGCCCGGGGATATTTTCATGAAATTCCTGTGTACTAACCCCTTTGAGAATTAGTCAAAAACTCGAACTTCATTATATCTGCTCCTATTCAGTCCCGACTGCCCCAAATATGGTCGTGACCAAATTCATATATCCATAGGGACCCATTTATGTGAAAATATCAAAAGAAACTGCCCGGGGATATTTTCAAGAAATGCCCGTGTACTAACCCCTTTGAGAATTAGTTAAAAACTCGAACTTTCATTATATCTGCTCCTATTCAGTCCCGACTGCCCCAAATTTGGTCGTGACCAAATTCATATATCCATAGGGACCCATTCATGTGAAAATATCAAAAGAAACTGCCCGGGGATATTTTCAAGAAATTCCCGTGTACTAACCCTTTTGAGAATTCGTCAAAAACTCGAACTTCATTATATCTGCTACGATTCAGTCCCGACCGCCCCAAATATGGTCGTGATCAAATTCATATATCCATAGGGACCCATTTATGTGAAAATATCAAAAGAAACTTATGGGTGAAATTTTCATGAAATTTCTGTGTACTAACCCCTTTGAGAATTCGTCAAAAACTCAAACTTCATTATATCTGTTTCGATTCAGCCCCGATTGCCCCAAATATGGTCGTAACCAAATTCATATATCCATAGGGACCTATTTATGTGGAAATATTAAAAGAAACTACCCGGGGATATATTCAAGAAATTCCCGTGTACTAAACCCTTTGAGAATTCGTCAAAAACTTGAACTTCATTATATCTGCTTCTATTCAGTCTCGACTTCCCCAAATATGGTCGTGACCAAATTCATATATCCATAGCGACCCATTTATGTGAAAATATCAAAAGAAACTGCCCGGGGATATTTTCAAGAAATTCCTGTGTACTAACCTCTTTGAGAATTCGTCAAAAACTCGAACTTCATTATATCTGCTTCTATTCAGTCCCGACTGCCCCAAATATGGTCGTAACCAAATTCATATATCCATAGGGACCCATTTATTTGAAAATATCAAAAGAAACTTCCCGGGGATATTTTGAAAAAATTCCCGTGTACTTACCCCTTTGAAAATTCGTCAAAAGCTCGAACTTCATTATATATGCTCCTATTCAGTCCCGACTGCCCCAAATTTGGTCGTGACCAAATTCATATATCCATAGGGACCCATTTATGTGAAAATATCAAAAGAAACTGCCCGGGGTTATTTTCATGAAATTCCTGTGTACTAACCCCTTTGAGAATTCGTCAAAAACTCGAACTTCATTATATCTGCTCCTATTCAGTCCCGACTTCCCCAAATATGGTCGTGACCAAATTCATATAACCATAGGGACCCATTTATGTGATAATATCAAAAGAAACTGCCCGGGGATATTTTCATGAAATTCCTGTGTACTAACCCCTTTGAGAATTAGTCAAAAACTCGAACTTCATTATATCTGCTCCTATTCAGTCCCGACTGCCCCAAATATGGTCGTGACCAAATTCATATATCCATAGGGACCCATTTATGTGAAAATATCAAAAGAAACTGCCCGGGGATATTTTCAAGAAATGCCCGTGTACTAACCCCTTTGAGAATTAGTTAAAAACTCGAACTTTCATTATATCTGCTCCTATTCAGTCCCGACTGCCCCAAATTTGGTCGTGACCAAATTCATATATCCATAGGGACCCATTCATGTGAAAATATCAAAAGAAACTGCCCGGGGATATTTTCAAGAAATTCCCGTGTACTAACCCTTTTGAGAATTCGTCAAAAACTCGAACTTCATTATATCTGCTACGATTCAGTCCCGACCGCCCCAAATATGGTCGTGATCAAATTCATATATCCATAGGGACCCATTTATGTGAAAATATCAAAAGAAACTTATGGGTGAAATTTTCATGAAATTTCTGTGTACTAACCCCTTTGAGAATTCGTCAAAAACTCAAACTTCATTATATCTGTTTCGATTCAGCCCCGATTGCCCCAAATATGGTCGTGATCAAATTCATATATTCACAGGGACCTATTTATGTGGAAATATTAAAAGAAACTGCCCAGGGATATATTCAAGAAATTCCTGTGTACTAAACCCTTTGAGAATTCGTCAAAAACTTGAACTTCATTATATCTGCTTCTATTCAGTCTCGACTTCCCCAAATATGGTCGTGACCAAATTCATATATCCATAGCGACCCATTTATGTGAAAATATCAAAAGAAACTGCCCGGGGATATTTTCAAGAAATTCCTGTGTACTAACCTCTTTGAGAATTCGTCAAAAACTCGAACTTCATTATATCTGCTTCTATTCAGTCCCGACTGCCCCAAATATGGTCGTAACCAAATTCATATATCCATAGGGACCCATTTATTTGAAAATATCAAAGAAACTTCCCGGGGATATTTTAGAAAATTCCTGTGTACTAACCCCTTTGAGAATTCGTCAAAAGCTCGAACTTCATTATATCTGCTCCTATTCAGTCCCGACTGCCCCAAATATGGTCGTGACCAAATTCATATATCCATAGGGACCCATTTATGTGAAAATATCAAAAGAAACTGCCCGGGGATATTTTCATGAAATTCCCTGTGTACTAACCCCTTTGAGAATTCTTTAAAAACTCGAACTTCATTATATCTGCTCCTATTCAGTCCCGACTGCCCCAAATATGGTCGTGACCAAATTCATATATCCATAAGGACCCATTTATGTGAAAATATCAAAAGAAACTGCCCGGGGATATTTTCAAGAAATTCCCGTGTACTACCCCTTTGAGAATTCGTCAAAACTCGAACTTCATTATATCTGCTCCTATTCAGTCCCGACTGCCCCAAAATTTGGTCGTGACCAAATTCATATATCCATAGGGACCCATTTATGTGAAAATATCAAAAGAAACTGCCCGGGGATATTTTCAAGAAATTCCTGTGTACTAACCCCTTTGAGAATTCGTCAAAAACTCGAACTTCATTATATCTGCTCCTATTCAGTCCCGACTTCCCCAAATATGGTCGTGACCAAATTCATATAACCATAGGGACCCATTTATGTGATAATATCAAAAGAAACTGCCCGGGGATATTTTCATGAAATTCCTGTGTACTAACCCCTTTGAGAATTAGTCAAAAACTCGAACTTCATTATATCTGCTCCTATTCAGTCCCGACTGCCCCAAATATGGTCGTGACCAAATTCATATATCCATAGGGACCCATTTATGTGAAAATATCAAAAGAAACTGCCCGGGGATATTTTCAAGAAATGCCCGTGTACTAACCCCTTTGAGAATTAGTTAAAAACTCGAACTTTCATTATATCTGCTCCTATTCAGTCCCGACTGCCCCAAATTTGGTCGTGACCAAATTCATATATCCATAGGGACCCATTCATGTGAAAATATCAAAAGAAACTGCCCGGGGATATTTTCAAGAAATTCCCGTGTACTAACCCTTTTGAGAATTCGTCAAAAACTCGAACTTCATTATATCTGCTACGATTCAGTCCCGACCGCCCCAAATATGGTCGTGATCAAATTCATATATCCATAGGGACCCATTTATGTGAAAATATCAACAGAAACTTATGGGTGAAATTTTCATGAAATTTCTGTGTACTAACCCCTTTGAGAATTCGTCAAAAACTCAAACTTCATTATATCTGTTTCGATTCAGCCCCGATTGCCCCAAATATGGTCGTAACCAAATTCATATATCCATAGGGACCTATTTATGTGGAAATATTAAAAGAAACTACCCGGGGATATATTCAAGAAATTCCCGTGTACTAAACCCTTTGAGAATTCGTCAAAACTTGAACTTCATTATATCTGCTTCTATTCAGTCTCGACTTCCCCAAATATGGTCGTGACCAAATTCATATATCCATAGCGACCCATTTATGTGAAAATATCAAAAGAAACTGCCCGGGGATATTTTCAAGAAATTCCTGTGTACTAACCTCTTTGAGAATTCGTCAAAAACTCGAACTTCATTATATCTGCTCCTATTCAGTCCCGACTTCCCCAAATATGGTCGTGACCAAATTCATATATCCATAGGGACCCATTTATGTGATAATATCAAAAGAAACTGCCCGGGGATATTTCATGAAATTCCTGTGTACTACCCCTTTGAGAATTCGTCAAAACTCGAACTTCATTATATCTGCTCCTATTCAGTCCCGACTGCCCCAAATATGGTCGTGACCAAATTCATATATCCATAGGGACCCATTTATGTGAAAATATCAAAAGAAACTGCCCGGGGATATTTTCAATGAAATTCCTGTGTACTAACCCCTTTGAGAATTAGTTAAAAACTCGAACTTCATTATATCTGCTCCTATTCAGTCCCGACTGCCCCAAATATGGTCGTGACCAAATTCATATATCCATAGGGACCCATTTATGTGAAATATCAAAAGAAACTGCCCGGGGATATTTTCAAGAAATTCCCGTGTACTAACCCTTTGAGAATTCGTCAAAAACTCGAACTTCATTATATCTGCTACGATTCAGTCCCGACTGCCCCAAATATGGTCGTGATCAAATTCATATATCCATAGGGACCCATTTATGTGAAAATATCAAAGAAACTTATGGGTGAAATTTTCATGAAATTTCTGTGTACTAACCCCTTTGAGAATTCGTCAAAAACTCAAACTTCATTATATCTGTTCGATTCAGCCCCGATTGCCCCAAATATGGTCGTGACCAAATTCATATATCCATAGGGACCTATTTATGTGGAAATATTAAAAGAAACTGCCCGGGGATATATTCAAGAAATTCCTGTGTACTAAACCCTTTGAGAATTCGTCAAAAACTTGAACTTCATTATATCTGCTTCTATTCAGTCTCGACTTCCCAAATATGGTCGTGACCAAATTCATATATCCATAGGGACCCATTTATGTGAAAATATCAAAAGAAACTGCCCGGGGATATTTTCAAGAAATTCCTGTGTACTAACCCTTTGAGAATTCGTCAAAAACTCGAACTTCATTATATCTGCTTCTATTCAGTCCCGACTGCCCCAAATATGGTCGTGACCAAATTCATATATCCATAGGGACCCATTTATGTGAAATATTAAAAGAAACTTCCCGGGGATATTTTCAAGAAATTCCTGTGTACTAACCCTTTGAGAATTCGTCAAAAAGCTTGAACTTCATTATATCTGCTCCTATTCAGTCCCGACTTCCCCAAATATGGTCGTGACCAAATTCATATATCCATAGCGACCCATTTATGTGAAATATCAAAAGAAACTGCCCGGGGATATTTTCAAGAAATTCCTGTGTACTAACCCTTTGAGAATTCGTCAAAAACTCGAACTTCATTATATCTGCTTCTATTCAGTCCCGACTGCCCCAAATATGGTCGTGACCAAATTCATATAACCATAGGGACCCATTTATGTGATAATATCAAAAGAAACTGCCCGGGGATATTTTCATGAAATTCCTGTGTACTAACCCCTTTGAGAATTAGTCAAAAACTCGAACTTCATTATATCTGCTCCTATTCAGTCCCGACTGCCCCAAATATGGTCGTGACCAAATTCATATATCCATAGGGACCCATTTATGTGAAAATATCAAAAGAAACTGCCCGGGGATATTTTCAAGAAATGCCCGTGTACTAACCCCTTTGAGAATTAGTTAAAAACTCGAACTTTCATTATATCTGCTCCTATTCAGTCCCGACTGCCCCAAATTTGGTCGTGACCAAATTCATATATCCATAGGGACCCATTCATGTGAAAATATCAAAAGAAACTGCCCGGGGATATTTTCAAGAAATTCCCGTGTACTAACCCTTTTGAGAATTCGTCAAAACTCGAACTTCATTATATCTGCTACGATTCAGTCCCGACCGCCCCAAATATGGTCGTGATCAAATTCATATATCCATAGGGACCCATTTATGTGAAAATATCAAAAGAAACTTATGGGTGAAATTTTCATGAAATTTCTGTGTACTAACCCCTTTGAGAATTCGTCAAAAACTCAAACTTCATTATATCTGTTTCGATTCAGCCCCGATTGCCCCAAATATGGTCGTGATCAAATTCATATATTCACAGGGACCTATTTATGTGGAAATATTAAAAGAAACTGCCCAGGGATATATTCAAGAAATTCCTGTGTACTAAACCCTTTGAGAATTCGTCAAAAACTTGAACTTCATTATATCTGCTTCTATTCAGTCTCGACTTCCCCAAATATGGTCGTGACCAAATTCATATATCCATAGCGACCCATTTATGTGAAAATATCAAAAGAAACTGCCCGGGGATATTTTCAAGAAATTCCTGTGTACTAACCTCTTTGAGAATTCGTCAAAAACTCGAACTTCATTATATCTGCTTCTATTCAGTCCCGACTGCCCCAAATATGGTCGTAACCAAATTCATATATCCATAGGGACCCATTTATTTGAAAATATCAAAAGAAACTTCCCGGGGATATTTTGAAAAAATTCCCGTGTACTAACCCCTTTGAGAATTCGTCAAAACTCGAACTTCATTATATCTGCTCCTATTCAGTCCCGACTTCCCCAAATATGGTCGTGACCAAATTCATATAACCATAGGGACCCATTTATGTGATAATATCAAAAGAAACTGCCCGGGGATATTTTCATGAAATTCCTGTGTACTAACCCCTTTGAGAATTCGTCAAAAACTCGAACTTCATTATATCTGCTCCTATTCAGTCCCGACTGCCCCAAATATGGTCGTGACCAAATTCATATATCCATAGGGACCCATTTATGTGAAAATATCAAAAGAAACTGCCCGGGGATATTTTCAAGAAATGCCCGTGTACTAACCCCTTTGAGAATTAGTTAAAACTCGAACTTCATTATATCTGCTCCTATTCAGTCCCGACTGCCCCAAATTTGGTCGTGACCAAATTCATATATCCATAGGGACCCATTCATGTGAAAATATCAAAAGAAACTGCCCGGGGATATTTTCAAGAAATTCCCGTGTACTAACCCCTTTTGAGAATTCGTCAAAAACTCGAACTTCATTATATCTGCTACGATTCAGTCCCGACCGCCCCAAATATGGTCGTGATCAAATTCATATATCCATAGGGACCCATTTATGTGAAAATATTAAAAGAAACTTCTGGGTGAAATTTTCATGAAATTTCTGTGTACTAACCCCTTTGAGAATTCGTCAAAAACTCAAACTTCATTATATCTGTTTCGATTCAGCCCCGATTGCCCCAAATATGGTCGTAACCAAATTCATATATCCATAGGGACCTATTTATGTGGAAATATTAAAAGAAACTACCCGGGGATATATTCAAGAAATTCCCGTGTACTAAACCCTTTGAGAATTCGTCAAAAACTTGAACTTCATTATATCTGCTTCTATTCAGTCTCGACTTCCCCAAATATGGTCGTGACCAAATTCATATATCCATAGCGACCCATTTATGTGAAAATATCAAAAGAAACTGCCCGGGGATATTTTCAAGAAATTCCTGTGTACTAACCTCTTTGAGAATTCGTCAAAAACTCGAACTTCATTATATCTGCTTCTATTCAGTCCCGACTGCCCCAAATATGGTCGTGACCAAATTCATATATCCATAGGGACCCATTTATTTGAAAATATCAAAAGAAACTTCCCGGGGATATTTTGAAAAATTCCCGTGTACTTACCCCTTTGAAAATTCGTCAAAAGCTCGAACTTCATTATATATGCTCCTATTCAGTCCCGACTGCCCCAAATTTGGTCGTGACCAAATTCATATATCCATAGGGACCCATTTATGTGAAAATATCAAAAGAAACTGCCCGGGGTATTTTCATGAAATTCCTGTGTACTAACCCCTTTGAGAATTCGTCAAAAACTCGAACTTCATTATATCTGCTCCTATTCAGTCCCGACTTCCCCAAATATGGTCGTGACCAAATTCATATAACCATAGGGACCCATTTATGTGATAATATCAAAAGAAACTGCCCGGGGATATTTTCATGAAATTCCTGTGTACTAACCCCTTTGAGAATTAGTCAAAAACTCGAACTTCATTATATCTGCTCCTATTCAGTCCCGACTGCCCCAAATATGGTCGTGACCAAATTCATATATCCATAGGGACCCATTTATGTGAAAATATCAAAAGAAACTGCCCGGGGATATTTTCAAGAAATGCCCGTGTACTAACCCCTTTGAGAATTAGTTAAAAACTCGAACTTTCATTATATCTGCTCCTATTCAGTCCCGACTGCCCCAAATTTGGTCGTGACCAAATTCATATATCCATAGGGACCCATTCATGTGAAAATATCAAAAGAAACTGCCCGGGGATATTTTCAAGAAATTCCCGTGTACTAACCCTTTTGAGAATTCGTCAAAAACTCGAACTTCATTATATCTGCTACGATTCAGTCCCGACCGCCCCAAATATGGTCGTGATCAAATTCATATATCCATAGGGACCCATTTATGTGAAAATATCAAAAGAAACTTCTGGGTGAAATTTTCATGAAATTTCTGTGTACTAACCCCTTTGAGAATTCGTCAAAAACTCAAACTTCATTATATCTGTTTCGATTCAGCCCCGATTGCCCCAAATATGGTCGTAACCAAATTCATATATCCATAGGGACCTATTTATGTGGAAATATTAAAAGAAACTGCCCGGGGATATATTCAAGAAATTCCCGTGTACTAAACCCTTTGAGAATTCGTCAAAAACTTGAACTTCATTATATCTGCTTCTATTCAGTCTCGACTTCCCCAAATATGGTCGTGACCAAATTCATATATCCATAGCGACCCATTTATGTGAAAATATCAAAAGAAACTGCCCGGGGATATTTTCAAGAAATTCCTGTGTACTAACCTCTTTGAGAATTCGTCAAAAACTCGAACTTCATTATATCTGCTTCTATTCAGTCCCGACTGCCCCAAATATGGTCGTAACCAAATTCATATATCCATAGGGACCCATTTATTTGAAAATATCAAAAGAAACTTCCCGGGGATATTTTGAAAAAATTCCCGTGTACTTACCCCTTTGAAAATTCGTCAAAAGCTCGAACTTCATTATATCTGCTCCTATTCAGTCCCGACTGCCCCAAATTTGGTCGTGACCAAATTCATATATCCATAGGGACCCATTTATGTGAAAATATCAAAAGAAACTGCCCGGGGTATTTTCATGAAATTCCTGTGTACTAACCCCTTTGAGAATTCGTCAAAAACTCGAACTTCATTATATCTGCTCCTATTCAGTCCCGACTTCCCCAAATATGGTCGTGACCAAATTCATATAACCATAGGGACCCATTTATGTGATAATATCAAAAGAAACTGCCCGGGGATATTTTCATGAAATTCCTGTGTACTAACCCCTTTGAGAATTAGTCAAAAACTCGAACTTCATTATATCTGCTCCTATTCAGTCCCGACTGCCCCAAATATGGTCGTGACCAAATTCATATATCCATAGGGACCCATTTATGTGAAAATATCAAAAGAAACTGCCCGGGGATATTTTCAAGAAATGCCCGTGTACTAACCCCTTTGAGAATTAGTTAAAAACTCGAACTTTCATTATATCTGCTCCTATTCAGTCCCGACTGCCCCAAATTTGGTCGTGACCAAATTCATATATCCATAGGGACCCATTCATGTGAAAATATCAAAAGAAACTGCCCGGGGATATTTTCAAGAAATTCCCGTGTACTAACCCTTTTGAGAATTCGTCAAAAACTCGAACTTCATTATATCTGCTACGATTCAGTCCCGACCGCCCCAAATATGGTCGTGATCAAATTCATATATCCATAGGGACCCATTTATGTGAAAATATCAAAAGAAACTTATGGGTGAAATTTTCATGAAATTTCTGTGTACTAACCCCTTTGAGAATTCGTCAAAAACTCAAACTTCATTATATCTGTTTCGATTCAGCCCCGATTGCCCCAAATATGGTCGTAACCAAATTCATATATCCATAGGGACCTATTTATGTGGAAATATTAAAAGAAACTACCCGGGGATATATTCAAGAAATTCCCGTGTACTAAACCCTTTGAGAATTCGTCAAAAACTTGAACTTCATTATATCTGCTTCTATTCAGTCTCGACTTCCCCAAATATGGTCGTGACCAAATTCATATATCCATAGCGACCCATTTATGTGAAAATATCAAAAGAAACTGCCCGGGGATATTTTCAAGAAATTCCTGTGTACTAACCTCTTTGAGAATTCGTCAAAAACTCGAACTTCATTATATCTGCTTCTATTCAGTCCCGACTGCCCCAAATATGGTCGTAACCAAATTCATATATCCATAGGGACCCATTTATTTGAAAATATCAAAAGAAACTTCCCGGGGATATTTTGAAAAAATTCCCGTGTACTTACCCCTTTGAAAATTCGTCAAAAGCTCGAACTTCATTATATATGCTCCTATTCAGTCCCGACTGCCCCAAATTTGGTCGTGACCAAATTCATATATCCATAGGGACCCATTTATGTGAAAATATCAAAAGAAACTGCCCGGGGTATTTTCATGAAATTCCTGTGTACTAACCCCTTTGAGAATTCGTCAAAAACTCGAACTTCATTATATCTGCTCCTATTCAGTCCCGACTTCCCCAAATATGGTCGTGACCAAATTCATATAACCATAGGGACCCATTTATGTGATAATATCAAAAGAAACTGCCCGGGGATATTTTCATGAAATTCCTGTGTACTAACCCCTTTGAGAATTAGTCAAAAACTCGAACTTCATTATATCTGCTCCTATTCAGTCCCGACTGCCCCAAATATGGTCGTGACCAAATTCATATATCCATAGGGACCCATTTATGTGAAAATATCAAAAGAAACTGCCCGGGGATATTTTCAAGAAATGCCCGTGTACTAACCCCTTTGAGAATTAGTTAAAAACTCGAACTTTCATTATATCTGCTCCTATTCAGTCCCGACTGCCCCAAATTTGGTCGTGACCAAATTCATATATCCATAGGGACCCATTCATGTGAAAATATCAAAAGAAACTGCCCGGGGATATTTTCAAGAAATTCCCGTGTACTAACCCTTTTGAGAATTCGTCAAAAACTCGAACTTCATTATATCTGCTACGATTCAGTCCCGACCGCCCCAAATATGGTCGTGATCAAATTCATATATCCATAGGGACCCATTTATGTGAAAATATCAAAAGAAACTTATGGGTGAAATTTTCATGAAATTTCTGTGTACTAACCCCTTTGAGAATTCGTCAAAAACTCAAACTTCATTATATCTGTTTCGATTCAGCCCCGATTGCCCCAAATATGGTCGTGATCAAATTCATATATTCACAGGGACCTATTTATGTGGAAATATTAAAAGAAACTGCCCGGGGATATATTCAAGAAATTCCTGTGTACTAAACCCTTTGAGAATTCGTCAAAAACTTGAACTTCATTATATCTGCTTCTATTCAGTCTCGACTTCCCCAAATATGGTCGTGACCAAATTCATATATCCATAGCGACCCATTTATGTGAAAATATCAAAAGAAACTGCCCGGGGATATTTTCAAGAAATTCCTGTGTACTAACCTCTTTGAGAATTCGTCAAAAACTCGAACTTCATTATATCTGCTTCTATTCAGTCCCGACTGCCCCAAATATGGTCGTAACCAAATTCATATATCCATAGGGACCCATTTATTTGAAAATATCAAAAGAAACTTCCCGGGGATATTTTGAAAAAATTCCCGTGTACTTACCCCTTTGAAAATTCGTCAAAAGCTCGAACTTCATTATATCTGCTCCTATTCAGTCCCGACTGCCCCAAATTTGGTCGTGACCAAATTCATATATCCATAGGGACCCATTTATGTGAAAATATCAAAAGAAACTGCCCGGGGATATTTTCATGAAATTCCTGTGTACTAACCCCTTTGAGAATTCGTCAAAAACTCGAACTTCATTATATCTGCTCCTATTCAGTCCCGACTTCCCCAAATATGGTCGTGACCAAATTCATATAACCATAGGGACCCATTTATGTGATAATATCAAAAGAAACTGCCCGGGGATATTTTCATGAAATTCCTGTGTACTAACCCCTTTGAGAATTAGTCAAAAACTCGAACTTCATTATATCTGCTCCTATTCAGTCCCGACTGCCCCAAATATGGTCGTGACCAAATTCATATATCCATAGGGACCCATTTATGTGAAAATATCAAAAGAAACTGCCCGGGGATATTTTCAAGAAATGCCCGTGTACTAACCCCTTTGAGAATTAGTTAAAAACTCGAACTTTCATTATATCTGCTCCTATTCAGTCCCGACTGCCCCAAATTTGGTCGTGACCAAATTCATATATCCATAGGGACCCATTCATGTGAAAATATCAAAGAAACTGCCCGGGGATATTTTCAAGAAATTCCCGTGTACTAACCCTTTTGAGAATTCGTCAAAAACTCGAACTTCATTATATCTGCTACGATTCAGTCCCGACCGCCCCAAATATGGTCGTGATCAAATTCATATATCCATAGGGACCCATTTATGTGAAAATATCAAAAGAAACTTCTAGGTGAAATTTCATGAAATTTCTGTGTACTAACCTCCTTTGAGAATTCGTCAAAAACTCAAACTTCATTATATCTGTTTCGATTCAGCCCCGATTGCCCCAAATATGGTCGTAACAAATTCATATATCCATAGGGACCTATTTATGTGGAAATATTAAAAGAAACTGCCCGGGGATATATTCAAGAAATTCCGTGTACTAAACCCTTTGAGAATTCGTCAAAAACTTGAACTTCATTATATCTGCTTCTATTCAGTCTCGACTTCCCCAAATATGGTCGTGACCAAATTCATATATCCATAGCGACCCATTTATGTGAAAATATCAAAAGAAACTGCCCGGGGATATTTTCAAGAAATTCCTGTGTACTAACCTCTTTGAGAATTCGTCAAAAACTCGAACTTCATTATATCTGCTCCTATTCAGTCCCGACTGCCCCAAATATGGTCGTAACCAAATTCATATATCCATAGGGACCCATTTATTTGAAAATATCAAAAGAAACTTCCCGGGGATATTTTGAAAAAATTCCCGTGTACTTACCCCTTTGAAAATTCGTCAAAAGCTCGAACTTCATTATATCTGCTCCTATTCAGTCCCGACTGCCCCAAATTTGGTCGTGACCAAATTCATATATCCATAGGGACCCATTTATGTGAAAATATCAAAAGAAACTGCCCGGGGATATTTTCATGAAATTCCTGTGTACTAACCCCTTTGAGAATTCGTCAAAAACTCGAACTTCATTATATCTGCTCCTATTCAGTCCCGACTTCCCCAAATATGGTCGTGACCAAATTCATATAACCATAGGGACCCATTTATGTGATAATATCAAAAGAAACTGCCCGGGGATATTTTCATGAAATTCCTGTGTACTAACCCCTTTGAGAATTAGTCAAAAACTCGAACTTCATTATATCTGCTCTTATTCAGTCCCGACTGCCCCAAATATGGCCGTGACCAAATTCATATATCCATAGGGACCCATTTATGTGAAAATATCAAAAGAAACTGCCCGGGGATATTTTCAAGAAATGCCCGTGTACTAACCCCTTTGAGAATTAGTTAAAAACTCGAACTTTCATTATATCTGCTCCTATTCAGTCCCGACTGCCCCAAATTTGGTCGTGACCAAATTCATATATCCATAGGGACCCATTCATGTGAAAATATCAAAAGAAACTGCCCGGGGATATTTTCAAGAAATTCCCGTGTACTAACCCTTTTGAGAATTCGTCAAAAACTCGAACTTCATTATATTTGCTACGATTCAGTCCCGACCGCCCCAAATATGGTCGTGATCAAATTCATATATCTATAGGGACCCATTTATGTGAAAATATCAAAAGAAACTTATGGGTGAAATTTTCATGAAATTTCTGTGTACTAACCCCTTTGAGAATTCGTCAAAAACTCAAACTTCATTATATCTGTTTCGATTCAGCCCCGATTGCCCGAAATATGGTCGTGATCAAATTCATATATTCACAGGGACCTATTTATGTGGAAATATTAAAAGAAACTGCCCGGGGATATATTCAAGAAATTCCTGTGTACTAAACCCTTTGAGAATTCGTCAAAAACTTGAACTTCATTATATCTGCTTCTATTCAGTCTCGACTTCCCCAAATATGGTCGTGACCAAATTCATATATCCATAGCGACCCATTTATGTGAAAATATCAAAAGAAACTGCCCGGGGATATTTTCAAGAAATGCCCGTGTACTAACCCCTTTGAGAATTCGTTAAAAACTCGAACTTCATTATATCTGCTCCTATTCAGTCCCGACTGCCCCAAATTTGGTCGTGACCAAATTCATATATCCATAGGGACCCATTTATGTGAAAATATCAAAAGAAACTGCCCGGGGATATTTTCATGAAATTCCTGTGTACTAACCCCTTTGAGAATTCGTCAAAAATTCGAACTTCATTATATCTGCTCCTATTCAGTCCCGACTGCCCCAAATATGGTCGTGACCAAATTCATATAACCATAGAGACCCATTTATGTGATAATATCAAAAGAAACTGCCCGGGGATATTTTCATGAAATTCCTGTGTACTAACCCCTTTGAGAATTAGTCAAAAACTCGAACTTCATTATATCTGCTCCTATTCAGTCCCGACTGCCCCAAATATGGTCGTGACCAAATTCATATATCCATAGGGACCCATTTATGTGAAAATATCAAAAGAAACTGCCCGGGGATATTTTCAAGAAATGCCCGTGTACTAACCCCTTTGAGAATTAGTTAAAAACTCGAACTTTCATTATATCTGCTCCTATTCAGTCCCGACTGCCCCAAATTTGGTCGTGACCAAATTCATATATCCATAGGGACCCATTCATGTGAAAATATCAAAAGAAACTGCCCGGGGATATTTTCAAGAAATTCCCGTGTACTAACCCTTTTGAGAATTCGTCAAAAACTCGAACTTCATTATATCTGCTACGATTCAGTCCCGACCGCCCCAAATATGGTCGTGATCAAATTCATATATCCATAGGGACCCATTTATGTGAAAATATCAAAAGAAACTTATGGTGAAATTTTCATGAAATTTCTGTGTACTAACTCCCTTTGAGAATTCGTCAAAAACTCAAACTTCATTATATCTGTTTCGATTCAGCCCCGATTGCCCCAAATATGGTCGTAACCAAATTCATATATCCATAGGGACCTATTTATGTGGAAATATTAAAAGAAACTGCCCGGGGATATATTCAAGAAATTCCCGTGTACTAAACCCTTTGAGAATTCGTCAAAAACTTGAACTTCATTATATCTGCTTCTATTCAGTCTCGACTTCCCCAAATATGGTCGTGACCAAATTCATATATCCATAGCGACCCATTTATGTGAAAATATCAAAGAAACTGCCCGGGGATATTTTCAAGAAATTCCTGTGTACTAACCTCTTTGAGAATTCGTCAAAAACTCGAACTTCATTATATCTGCTCCTATTCAGTCCCGACTGCCCCAAATATGGTCGTAACCAAATTCATATATCCATAGGGACCCATTTATTTGAAAATATCAAAAGAAACTTCCCGGGGATATTTTGAAAAAATTCCCGTGTACTTACCCCTTTGAAAATTCGTCAAAAGCTCGAACTTCTTATATCTTCTCCTATTCAGTCCCGACTGCCCCAAATTTGGTCGTGACCAAATTCATATATCCATAGGGACCCATTTATGTGAAAATATCAAAAGAAACTGCCCGGGATATTTTCATGAAATTCCTGTGTACTAACCCCTTTGAGAATTCGTCAAAACTCGAACTTCATTATATCTGCTCCTATTCAGTCCCGACTTCCCCAAATATGGTCGTGACCAAATTCATATAACCATAGGGACCCATTTATGTGATAATATCAAAAGAAACTGCCCGGGGATATTTTCATGAAATTCCTGTGTACTAACCCTTTGAGAATTAGTCAAAAACTCGAACTTCATTATATCTGCTCTTATTCAGTCCCGACTGCCCCAAATATGGCCGTGACCAAATTCATATATCCATAGGGACCCATTTATGTGAAAATATCAAAAGAAACTGCCCGGGGATATTTTCAAGAAATGCCCGTGTACTAACCCCTTTGAGAATTAGTTAAAAAACTAACTTTCATTATATCTGCTCCTATTCAGTCCCGACTGCCCCAAATTTGGTCGTGACCAAATTCATATATCCATAGGGACCCATTCATGTGAAAATATCAAAAGAAACTGCCCGGGGATATTTTCAAGAATTCCCGTGTACTAACCCTTTTGAGAATTCGTCAAAAACTCGAACTTCATTATATTTGCTACGATTCTGTCCCGACTGCCCCAAATATGGTCGTGATCAAATTCATATATCTATAGGGACCCATTTATGTGAAAATATCAAAAGAAACTTCC
>NC_030383.2:19957796-20009376 GCF_001625215.2 Daucus carota subsp. sativus | reverse complement strand
TTTGATCCTAGAAATTGCTCAAGCTGGCCCCCAAAACTCCCATGGCCACTGCCACTAATCTTTAGTTGAATACTAAGGAAAAGAAAGTGGACATCTCAAGTTATAGAGGCATGGTTGGCTCACTTTTATATTTAACTGCCAGTAGACCTGATATAATGTTTGCTACATGTCTTTGTGCTAGATTCCAAGTTGATCCTAGGGAATCTCATTTGATTGCAAATTAAAAGGATTTTTAGATATCTCAAGGGTACTCCAAATCTTGGCATTTGGTATCCTAGGGATTCTGGTTTTGATTTAATTGGTTTTTTAGATGCTGACTATGCTGGGTGTAGAATTGATTGAAAAAGCACAACTGGCACCTGTCAATTTCTAGGAAATAAACTGGTTTCTTGGTTTAGCAAAAAGCAAAATTCAGTGTCAACATCAACTGCAGAAGCTGAATATATTGCAGCTGGAAGCAGTTGTGCACATATCTTATGGATGAGGAATCAATTAGTGGACTATTGTTATAAAGTCTCCAAAATTCCTATCTTCCGTGACAACACAAGTGCAATTGCCATAACTGAGAATCCAGTACAGCATTCAAGAACAAAGCACATTGACATCAGGTATCATTTCATTAGGGAACATGTGATGAATGGAACAATTGAACTTCACTTTTTTCCTATTGAAAAACAACTAGCTGATATTTTCACCAAGCCACTTGATGAATCCACATTCTCAAGATTAGTAAGTGAACTTGGTATGTTAAATTTCTCTAGTTAATTATTTATGTTTTTATGCAGCCTGTGATATGTGACAAATTTGATTCAATTTTGTCTAAGTCAAAATAGCCACTATCGATCGCTATTTTAGCGATTGATAGTGTGTTACATATCACTGGATAAATGAAGTACACTTAGTACATCAATGGCTAATTCTTTTCTCAAACAATCATCCATTGATATATTGCAGTTTTAACCGCTAGTGTCTAGTAACTTTATCGATCAATATATACATACATATATGCATATATCGATTGATGATGCTTGGCTACTTTTTGAACGGTTACTTCATTTACTTTTACTGAGAGTATAAATAGTTTGCCTTTAATTCATTTCATTTCTCACCTGCATTTGCAAACTATTAACTCTCTCTCTTATACAAAAACTCTCTCAAGCCCTAATCTCTTTTCAAGTTCTCTCATCAATGGCGCCTGTAGTGAAAATTACAAGTTCAACTGGGTTTATCTACGAGCAGAACAATCATGTGGCATATGTCGACAAGGAGGGCAAAAAGACTGAAGCTTTTCACACTATAATGGATTTCATTAAAGAGTGCAAGTTCTCTTATGCCATGCTTCATGCTCCAACAATCTACTGTGAGATTGTAGAGCAAATGTGGACATCTGCCAGGTATGACTCTGCATCCAAAACTCTGTCTATTGTTATTAATGATGTTAGCTATTGTTAGGGTTATACTGAAATATTCGTTTGAAGTATATAACAATTATTTGAGAATCTTCAATGCATGTTTTCACATTGTTTGTATATTATGTATTGTAGACAATCTAGTATCAAATGGGATAGCAGAAGATTAGATTGTTAGACTCCTTATATAATATAACAAAGGTTCATAGTCGAGGTGGTGTTAGACTAACCACTGGAACGGCTGAAGTATTATTTGGAAATAGTTTATCTTGACTATTGAATAATACTTATATACTTTGTGTATATTGAACGGGATCAAAATAGTAGAATAATTGTTTCTTTAATTTTGACAATAAAGAACTAAGATTCTATGATGTTATTAATGCTTAAGTTCTTAATCCAGATATAGTGATTGACACTTGTATTTAATGCACATGCCTTGACTCATAAGTTAAGTAATTTATTTTAAATTACGAGTTTATGTATTGGGCAATGACATTATATACAGAGTGGGATATTGACTATAAAAGGAAACCGTGTCCGAAAAATATATTCGGGTGATGATGTCCACTTGAAAGCTCATAAAGATAATTATGCTTTAGTCCTGCAGGAAGATTTGTTCTTGCATAATTATAAGGTTGAGTGGATGATCAAGGATAAAATATATTAATTAAATTAATTGTCAGAAATTAATTTAATTAATGGACATGCGATATCTTAAACATGGGGAATTTATAAGCAATTAATATGGGAACCGAATTAAATAATTAATTTACAGAATTAGGAAAGGTAGTGCAAATATTAATTCTTTAGTGGATTGAATTAATATTTAATGACACTGGGTCTGGCTCGGAATGTCATTAGAAGGCCTGACCTAATGGTCCATGATCCCTACTGTAGCCTATATATATTCTCGTTCTCCTAAAGCTGAAAGACACACAAAAAACGAATTCATCCTAGAGTTTGAGAGAGGCAGACGTTTTTCTCAAGGAGACAGCTAGGGTTTTGGGTTTTCAGAGCTTTAAGGAGAGGCACACCTTGGGAGAACGAAGGCCACACTTCGTCCAAGGAGAATCAAGGAATACAGTAGAAGACGTGGATTTGAATTGCTTGCGCCGTAGCGATTAAGGTTAATATTCTGTTCGAACTTTTAATTATTATCATAAAACGCAGGGCCAAGGTCCGATTGTTCCAACAATGGCATCAGAGCGAGGTTGCGGTTCTGCGATTTATGATATGTAGTCCATGTCATGATTATATATGCATGTATATAGTGATTCTGTGATGCAGGTTATTATCCACTATTATGGCCGTGTTTTAATTCTGTTATGTTTGGATTCCACATAGTTTATCGTGGCTGTTGTAAATCACGAGGGTTGATCGTGATAGTTTAATCTTGTAATTCAATTTGTAATTGTTTTAGATTATGATCTGATGTAATAGAATAGGCTGGTTCGTCTGTACAATTTGTATGTAATTGTTTGATCAACAGGGCTGCAAGAAACAGAGGTCTTCCGCTGCTGCGATCTGGTTTCGGGGGTGCTGCACTGTTTTGGCTGTAACTTTTGCATACGATGTCCGATTTGGGCGAACGAGCACTTTTCGGAAACGGAAGAACGAGAACGAGACAATTTGAAGGTGTTTTTCGGAATTTTTCGAGGCATTATGAGGCGTTTAGGCCTCCAAACGGGCTCTCGAAGTTTTCTGGAATTTTTCGAAGGATGAATTCGAAGCTGATTTTTCCAGGGCCATAATAGTGGATGTGTTTTATTATGATTCTTGATTATTGTTATTATGTGTTTCTTGTTTGTGTTGTTATGCCATGTGATACTAACCCTTCGCATGCTAGAATGACATGGACATAGGGATGTTTTTCATTAATGCTTTAATCATGATAGTATGCTGCCATGTTATGTGTTCTTTGTGTTGCTATAACCATGATAGTAAGCATGTGGACTTCGAAGAAATAACATAGGGCGATGCATCTAGATTAAAATCCTCAAAGTAAATTCTAAGTGGGAGAGAGAATTAATATTAAATCCCATGGTCTTCATCATTGTTTGTATGTAATTTAACATAAGACGAATATAAATTATATATACGTCACCCATCGTGGCATGTAATTTATGGTGACTAGAATGTTTAGATATTACTGGAACAGATTTCTTAAATTAATACGAATAGATACGAATTTTCATTATCTCTGATTTGGGGCAATTTCTAAGGCTTATGGGTATTAAGTGAGACCGTGACTCCTCCACTGCCTAAAAATCAAACCAGACACGAATATTGATTGAAGTATTCTATTCAAAGAATATTGGAAGGTATACATGCTGCCCATCGTGGCGTACCAAGTTCCATAGATTTTGGGTAATTTAAGATTTGATGATGGTATACACTTAGCTATGAAAAATAATATGGACCACCCAACGTGGCTTATTGTTTAGTAATAGGACCGAAGTAAAGTTTAAACAAATTTAGGTGGTATACATGTCACCCATCGTGACGTACCAGAAACTTATGGTGTTTAAACGTTAGTGCATTTAATTTTAATGATTGTTAGAGGAACCAATAGGTCTTAATTTTTAATGCACCCTTCTTTATGTGTAATGTGATTTTTTCATGCATGATTCTCAGGATAAAATGGGCTTTAATCCACTGTTCACCATACTTAAGGATAACAAACTTACCGGACCTAACTATATTGAATGGAAACATAATTTAGACATTGTGTTGACTGCTGAGGAGTACAAATTTTGCACTTATGAACCCAAGCCTGAGCAGCCTGCTGTTGATGCTCCTGATGAGGAGAAAGAGTATTATAAGCGGTGGATAAAGGCTGATGAGAAGTCGCGATGTTACATTCTGGCAGCAATGTCGGGTGTTTTGCAGCATCAGCATCAGGCTATGGCCACTGCTTCAGATATGCTCTTTAATCTCAAAGAACTTTTTGGAGATCAGAATAGGGTTGCTAGGCAAGTGCCATGAAGGCTTTAATGAACACTCAGATGGCTGAAGGTACACCTGTAAGGGATCATGTTCTCAAGATGATGTCACATCTGAATGAGATAGAGATCCTTGATGCTGAGCTTGACGGGAAACCCAGATTGACATTGTCCTTATGAGCTTGCCCAAGAGTTTTGAGCAGTTCCGCTTGAATTACAACATGAACATGAGGCAGTATAGTCTTGCGGAACTGCTGACAGAACTTCAGGCAGCTGAAGGATTATTTCGCCAGAGTGTTCAAGTGAATGTGGCTGAGAAAGGTTCTTCCTCTAAGCCGAAAGCAATAAGAAGAAGAAAAAGGCTCAGACACAGCAAGCTGTGAAGGCAGTGGGAGTTCAAGGTGGTGTGAAAAAGCCTAAGGGAAAGTGCTACCGGTGCAAGCAGTCGGGTCACTGGAAAAAGGATTGTCCTCTTCCTAAGAAGACAAACAATACTGGTATATCTCTTTCTCTAGTTACAGAAACATTTATAGCGGCTATATCTACGAGCACTTGGTGTGTAGATACTGGAGCCACTGATCATGATTGTAACTCTATGCAGAGGTTCCAGCAATCTAGAATGCTTAGAGATGGTGAGATATACGTGTTCATGGGAGATGCCACGAAAGTAGCAGTAGTTACAGTAGGAGTTATTCATTTATCTTTTGGTTCTGATAGGATTTTGGTTTTTAACAATTCTCTTTATGTACCTTCTTTTAGAAGGAATTTGATTTCGGTTAACAATGTTATGTACGAGGCCTAATATCTGCTTTGCCGTGGGCATAGTTAGCAGATACCAGTCAAACCCAGGACAGGAACATTGGAGTGCTGTAAAAGCAATACTCAAGTACCTGCGAAGGACTAAGGAGTATATGTTGGTTTACAAATCCTCTGATTTATTGCGTCTGGGATATACCGATTCGGATTTCCAGACAGATAAAGATAAGAGAAAGTCCACCTCGGGATGTGTTTTTACTTTGGGAGGTGGAGCCGTAATATGGAGGAGTGTGAAGCAAAAATGCATCACAGACTCAACCATGGAAGCCGAATATTTGGCAGCCTCTGAGGCAGCCAAAGAGGCTATATGGTTCTGAAACTTCCTGCTGGATTTGGATGTGGTTCCTAATCTGCCACAGCAAATAATGATTTATTGTGATAACTCTGGTGCTGTGGCGAATACGAAGGAACCACGGGCCCATAAGGCAGCGAAACACATAGAGCGTAAGTATCACCTCATACGATAGTTCGTTAAGCGAGGAGATATCATTGTGGCTGACATAGCATCGAAGGATAACCGGGCAGATCCTGTCACGAAGAGCTTACCAGCTAAGGCTTTTCAGGAGCACGTGGAAGCGATAGGAGTCAGATACTTGGTCACATAGTTATTATAGTTGGTAGTGAATTGCTTGTAATAAACACTGATATACTCAAAGAATATCTTGAGTATAAGTGGGAGATTGTTAGGGTTATACTGAAATATTCGTTTGAAGTATATAACAATTATTTGAGAATTTTCAATGCATGTTTTCACATTGTTTGTATATTATATATTGTAGACAATCTAGTATCAAATGGGATAGCAGAAGATTAGATTGTCAGACTCTTTATATAATATAATAAAGGTTCACAGTCGAGGTGGTGTTAGACAAACCACTCGAAAGGCTGAAGTATTATTTGGAAATAGTTTATCTTGACTATTGAATAATACTTATATACTTTTTGTATATTGAACGAGATCAAAATAGTAGAATAATTGTTTCTTTAATTCTGACAATCAAGAACTAAGATTCTATGATGTTATTAATGCTTAAGTTCTTAATCCGGATATAGTGATTGACACTTGTATTTAATGCACATGCCTTGACTCATAAGTTAAGTAATTTATTTTAAATTACGAATTTATGTATTGGGCAATGACATTATATACAGAGTGGGATATTGACTATAAAAGGAAACCGTGTCCGAAAAATATATTCGGGTGATGATGTCCTCTTGAAAGCTCATAAAGATAATTATGCTTTAGTCCTGCAGGAAGATTTGTTCTTGCATAATTATAAGGTTGAGTGGATGATCAAGGATAAAAGATATTAATTAAATTAATTGTCAGAAATTAATTTAATTAATGGACATGCGATATCTTAAACATGGGGAATTTATAAGCAATTAATATGGGAACCGAATTAAATATTTAATTTACGGAATTAGGAAAGGTAGTGCAAATATTAATTCTTTAGTGGATTGAATTAATATTTAATGACACTGGGCCTGGCCCGGAATGTCATTGGAAGGCCTGACCTAATGGTCCATGATCCCTACTGTAGCCTATATATATTCTCGTTCTCCTAAAGCTGAAAGACACACAAAAAACGAATTCATCCTAGAGTTTGAGAAAGGCAGACGTTTTTCTCAAGGAGACAGCTAGGGTTTTGGGTTTTCGGAGCTTTAAGGAGAGGCACACCTTGGGAGATCGAAGGCCACACTTCGTCCAAGGAGAATCAAGGAATACAGTAGAAGACGTGGATTTCAATCGCTTGCGCCGTAGCGATTAAGGTTAATATCTTGTTCGAACTTTTAATTAGTATCATAAAACGCAGTGCCAAGGTCCGATTGTTCCAACAGCTATAACATTGATGGTGAGACTGTTAGGGTTGCTCTAAACTTGCCTAGGAATTCTACTGATAGAGTACCCAATGACAATGAAATTGTTAGAATGCTTAGAGATATGCATTATAATGGTGACTTGTCAAACTTAGGACATATTCTTAGGCGCCATATGCGCAAGGAATGGAGTTTTCTTTGTGACTCGTTTATTAAGGTATTTTCTGGTAAAGTGTCTAATTATGATGCTTTCACAATGTCTATGCAAACTATGTTGCATATGTTGTTAACTGATGATTATTTTAACATTGGTGACTTAGTTTTGTATGAAATTATTGCTAAGTTGGGTCCCCATGAGGACAGGCCCAAAAATATCTATTTTGCTAGGTTCTTAATGATTATTGCTAACCATCTTATCAAGAATTTAGTAATAGCACAACCAGATAACAAGCTGGATTGCTGGGTGCAAAGCAAGAGGGTATGCAGTGATTTGATGAGGATACATGCAAATGACCAAGTACCCTTGTCATTACCATCACTCATGCATGTATCTTCTACTCCTGTTACTTCTTCTAATCCCCAAATTTCTACTTCTAGTGTAGCAATGGAAATTGAACACCCCCAACTTCCTACCTAAGCTGCGAAACCAAAGAAATTGTCAAAACCCAAATCTAAGAAGCTCACCTCTGGTGTCTCTCAAAAGGCACCAGTTGTAACAACTACTTCACAACCAGAGGGTGGTGTGAAGGAGGTAAGTGGTGAGGGGAGGGGTGAACATCAAGAAGCCCCCAGAATAAGGAGGGAGAGATGAGTGCTAACCTGCCCAAAACACCACCCAAAACATTTTTCAGAAGACCCAAGAAAAGGGCACTTGGTGCACACACTACTGTACAGTCCAAAATCACAGATTTTGTGACAGTACAAAATACTTCTCAAATTTAGTTTGATGTGGCTCCAACAAATGTGGAGTCACAGCCCCTTCAATTTGAAACAATATTCCCTAGCACAGATTTCCAAATGGAGGAAGTTGATTTACTATACAACTTTCCCCACCCAAATTCTCCAACTCTGCACTTGGAGAAGCCAAT
Source organism: Daucus carota subsp. sativus (assembly GCF_001625215.2). Taxonomy (NCBI): domain Eukaryota; kingdom Viridiplantae; phylum Streptophyta; class Magnoliopsida; order Apiales; family Apiaceae; genus Daucus; species Daucus carota. The sequence goes on along the minus strand of NC_030383.2, from coordinate 20,001,297 downwards.
TTCTGAAATTGATGACCATCTTTCACAAGATTTGTTGGGTCATCAATCTGTTCATTCCAGGACAACTAGTGAAATTGTGGAAATACCAAGTCCCTCACTCTTCACAGATTCTCCAGTTGTCACTGCAAATATCTCAACTGCTAATCCATTCACTTCATCGATCGATATTTCTCATCAATCGATAAGTGCAGTTCTGTCAACGGATGTGCTTAACAGCAATCAGCCGTTGATGAATGACAATATCCCATCAATGGCTCCTTCTCAGCCATTGATAGAAGACGTTCCACTAGCAGATAACTCTCAACTTGATCATCTTGCTGTCACAAAAGCTGCTAGTGAAGAACTCATCATTGTTACTGCACTTTTAGGTCTGAGAGATGGTGAGTTAGAGGAGAGGCTTTCTTTTGGACAGGCAAAAGGAGAGGCTGTGAGTGAGGGGCTGGGAATTTCTTCCTCCCAGGAAAAGGAGAGCTTGTGAGTTCCACCTTAGAAGGTGAAAGTGAGTGTGTGGGGAGCCAGGGTGAGACCCTGATGCAAGAATAGAGAGAAAATAAGAGAAATGCAGCTGGTGATATGAGGATGAACTTGCTGTGGACCTCTTGGATGCTTCTCAATTTGCTCTTCCTATACCAGCCTATCAAGTTATGGCTGGTCAGTCCAATGTCCAAGCAGAGGAGACTTTGGGGTTGCTTCACAAATCTGAAGCATTAGAGAGAGCACAAATTGCCCATGCTATTGTTCCTAAAGGTATGCTCAGTACTCAGGGTGATTCTAAATATGATGACTCCCTTGCTGATGAAGATGTTGATGAAGAAGAGGATGAAGTAGCTGGTCCTTCAGAGATGCCAGATTGGGTGTTCAGCCAAAACTTCAACTTTGGTGACACCAAGATGGAAATATTAAGACAATACAAGAGAGCAATGTAGTGGGAAGCAGATGAAGATCCCATCAAGAAAACACTTTCTGTGTTTGTGAAGGATAATTTGAGACTTCACAAACCTCATCTTACTCAGCTCAGACAAGAGGTTAAGGATCTTCATCATGCTGTTTCTGATGTCAAAGAGGATAACAAGAAGAATCTGGAGACTAGAATCTCTTATGACACCAAGGCCAACATCAGATCTAGGCTTCATCAAGAATCCCCCATGGATGCCTCTATTGATGCTCTAGACAAGAGAGTATCAGATGTTGAATGTCGGCTCAATCAAGTGTTCATCAATCAAAACAATCAACAAAAGTTCCTTCTCACTCTCCTCCAAGCTCAGAACATTTCCATTCCTGATCTGCTTGCTGATTACAAAAAGGGGGAGAAGTCTACAAGAGCTATTGCCACAACCTCTACAATTGCTACAATCTCTACAACCACCTCAACTCCTACTGCAACTGTTCCACCAATCTCTACATCATCCACAACTGCAACTGTACATAATTCCTCAACTGCCATTGCCACTTCTCCCATAACCAACACAAGTCTTGCCATTGTCACCTCCATAGCTCCATCATCAATCACTCCTGCTAAATCTACAACTCTACCACCAACCTCTACAGAACAAGTGCCTACAACTAAGGGGGAGCCACCAACAAAGAGGGAGCAACTTGCTCTGGTCTTAAAATCCAAGGCTCCTCCAGCATCAAAGAAAAGACAGCCACCTAAGAACAAAGCAAAGATTGCTCAAGTCAAAAGCATCAAGTGTCAAGGTGAGTCATCTTCAGTTAACGAGTTTAGGCCTTGCCTAATTGATCTTCCATCCCGGAAGAAGCCACATGGGAAGAACAAGTTTGTTGAAGATTTTCCCATGCCAAAATCTGATAAATCCAAACTGCTTGGTCTTGCCATACATATGGGTAAATTTGGCAAGAAATGGGATGAAACTGAGGAAGAGAACAAAGAAAGAGAGAAGGCTGAGAAAGAAAGAGCTGAGCAAGAGGCTAAGGACATTGCAGAAGGGAAGCCTATTAAGCCAAAGCTAGTTTTTGGCAAACTAGATCAAGACTATATGTGGAGATCTAAGTTCGCCTACATTACAAGGAACAATGAAATTATTTGTGTGCCTCATAGACATCCCTTGTATGCTAAGGATAAAGAAGAACAAGAAAGAAACAAAGGGCCTTCTGCAAATGTTGATGTAGATATTGAAAAATTTGCTGCCCAGCTCCTAGAAGAACTTAATGAGGAGGAATTTGATTTGGCTGATGATGAAACCAACATTGCTATTCAGCAAAAAATCCTGGATGAAGTCAAGAAGAATCTGGAGAAAAAGGAGAAGAAAGGTAAGAAGAAGTCTAGGGCTGGTGTGAAGAAAATGGTACCAAATCTGACTGTGGATTTTCAAGAAGAAGCAGTTAAGTCTTCAAGACAAGATCCACCTACTACTTCTACAGTTCAACCTGTAATTCTTATCAATCCAGAGGAGCTCAAGGAAGAGCCAGTGGAGTTTGACATCTCATCCATGAAATTTCCAAAAATCTTTGTAACAAAAGAGGATGAGCTGGCAGACTCCTTGAGGCCAAAGAAAAGCAAAACTGGGAGCAAGATCAAACATATGCCTGGTCATATGAAGAAGAAAGGTGGAAATCGTAAAAGATATGATCCAGTTGGACCAGTTCAGGTCAAATCTCCATCTAGAGAAGTGGTGGTTCCTCCTATGCCAGAAATTGTCAAGGTCCCTGAATCTACTTATGCATATGTATTTCACATCAGTGAACAGCCTCCAATTGAGCTATATCTGGATGAATTGCAAAGTATAAAGGCCTTGACAAGGACTAAAAGGTATCCTGAAAGGCTGGAGTTCCACTACTCTTCACAAGCAAAAATTGCATGGCCACTTGAAAGGATCTTGGATCAAGACCACAATATTCTCAAAACTGTGTACATGAAGCTAGACAACAGGACATCATTCTCTCAAGGAATCCGAAGTGAAATTCTCAAGAAAATTGAAGATGTGAGGAGAGAATGGAATGAACCTTCTGAGTTACCCTTAAGATTGTCTCATCCTGATACTAGCAGCTGCATTCACAGCCAACCCTCAAGATTAATGACTTTCAGAGATGATCAAGGCATCATGAGATTCTTCAGACTGAAAGATCATGCAAGAAATGCAGATGTAGATATCTTGAGGGCTATGCAGAAAAAGCTTGATACAGAGATCACAGAAGAAGCCAAATTCATTGAAGATCTAGAAAGGGAGATAAACAAGAAACTGACCAGGAAAAAGAAAAATCAACCATGAACATCTGCTCAGTCTAGAGGAACAAAAATCCAATCATTGTAAAACTCTTATCTTTCAGTAATTAAAATTCCCTTCTTAATGCAAAGATATCTGTTTTCATTATTGTGTGTTTTGTAATCATCAAGCACCTCAAATTTATATCTGAAATTCCTACAGATATAAATAGGGGGAGATTGTTAGGAATATGTGATACTTGATGATACAAAGTGTTTTTATTCTCACTTAAAATAAAATTGCATGTAGCTGATCAATTGATAGCATGCTAAGGCAGTATCGATTGATCAGATAAACCCATCAATGGATGATGAGGTACTGTAACAAAGCTGGAGCATCGTAGCAATTGATGTATTGTTATGTATACTTTTAGATTAGCAGTTGATCTATCAATGGATGTTTAGATAGGGTGACATAATTGTAAATATGTGAAGTCATGTAATCTATCCAAGTGAAGTGAAGATCGATCGCTAGTCATGGAGTATCAATGGCTAATTTAAGGGAGCTTATCAATCGCTACATCAACACCATCAATCGATAATTCAAGGAAGACTATCAATCCCTCATTCTGATCAAACTTATCAATTAATAATTCAAGAATATTATCAATCGATAGTATTAGCAATTGACAATCAGCAATTGACAGTTACAAGTCAAGTAAAAGACAAAGAGCGCATGGGTTAATGTGACAGATGCCGCACCAGTTTGGGAAAAGCTAAACCAAAAGTAGTTTATATAGTCAAATATTGAGAACCTCGAAGCCTACCATTTTTGGCAAAGCAACTAGAATTTCAAGCTGCCAAATGCTGTATCAAGTCCAAGAAATTCTATATTTGTATTAGCTAGAAATTGAGTAGGAAAATGCTTTTACAGACTAGTTTAGTTTGTAGTAGTATTTATTCACTTTGTAATTTTCATTTCAAAGTATCCAAACACCAAGAACTGAAGAGCAAAGCACTAGAGAAAGTTATCAAGAAATTGTAAGCTTCTGCTCTTCATTCTTTTGTAAGCAGCCAAGTATTTTCACTTGGAAGGTTCTTAATATAAAAATCTCTCAGGTAGATCAAACAATCCACCTGAAATTTTTAAGATCCTTGTTCTTTAAATTTCTGTTTTAGTTTTCATGTTCTCTTGTAGTTTGAATATAATCTATTGAGCAAGAATTTATTGAAATTTTTGTAGATTGTATTCAACCCCCCCTTCTACAATCTAACTTATTGTTTACATTGTCTGAATAGCATATTTGTATATGTACAAATATATTTATATATATGTATATATGTATATATGTTTTCTAAACATATGTATATGTATATTTATATGTATATATATTTAAATACATATATATGTATATAGTATATGTATCTATATTTTACATAAATATTTATATATTTAAGTGTGTGTGTGTGTGTCTATGTATATATATATATCATATTATGTGCATAAATATATCTATATTTATATTTAGAAGAGAGTTATATACATATCTTTATATATATTTATATTTATATTGACATATAATTATATGTATATTATATATATTTAAATATATGAGAATATATTTAAATATATGTATATATATTATTATATGTTTATATAAATATTATTTATATATATATTTATATATACTTTTCTTATATATTTATGTTTATATTTATATTTATAAATAACTATATATATCTATATATATATTTATATATATATATTTGTATTTGTATTTACATATAAATATATATTATATATATTTAAATATATGAGAATATATTTAAATAAATGTACATATATATTATTATATGTTCATATAAATAATATATATGTGTATATATTTATATATACTTTTATTTATTAATATAAACACAACATAATACATTATATAATATAACTTATACACTAGCATGCATGTGATGATGTCATGTGTCTAGGGCACCCTAGGGTTTGCATGTATATGAAAAGTGTATACACACAGAGTAGCGCAAGTTGGTTATCTATTAACCAGGAGTGATAACACGGCACTCATGGATGTACCAGGCGCAAGTTTACTTGACTTAGTTAAATTTCTAAGTCAAGTTAACACACAGGAAGTATACTTGGCGCAAGTTCACCAAAGATGGCGCAAGTTCATGTATATGCACTGTCAAGGGAGTTAACTGGGGGAGTAGTTGGCGCAAACTCAAGTCAACCACTGAGTCAAAGGAGTGACAAGGCTGGATCCCTTCACTAGTGGCGCAAGTTGGAGTTAACTTGATTTATTCTAAGTAGTCACGACACTCTGAAACACTCTGGGCGCAACTTCCATCTAACTGGCTCAAATCCATATTGGCGCAACTTCAAGAGCAAGTTCGTGATATATATATGTGTGGGTGTGTGTGTGTGTGTGTCTATATATATATCCTGGAGCAAACTCAGGTTTAACCACACTTGGTTAAATATGAGTTCGTCCAGGACGAACTCAATTCGTCCAGGACGAACTCGTTAACCATGGTTAGTTTATGAAGCCTATAAATATGTAAGTTGTGCTCTTTACACACATCCTTCGGGATGGATGGCCAAGTGCTATGCACTATGCACTGTCAAGGGAGTTAACTGGGGGAGTAGTAGGCGCAAACTCATGCAGGCGCCAACTCAAGTCAACCACTGAGTCAAAGGAGTGACAAGGGTGGATCCCTTCACTAGTGGCGCAAGTTGGAGTTAACTTGATTTATTCTAAGTAGTCACGACACTCTGAAACACTCTGGGCGCAACTTCCATCTAACTAGCGCAAATCCATATTGGCGCAACTTCAAGAGCAAGTTCGTGATATATATATATATATATATATATATATATATATATATATATATATATATTTGTGTGTGTGTGTGTGTGTGTGTGTGTCAATATATATCCTGGAGCAAACTCAGGTTTAACCACACTTGGTTAAATATGAGTTGGTCCAGGACGAACTCAATTCGTCCAGGACGAACTCGTTAACCATGGTTAGTTTATGAAGCCTATAAATATGTAAGTTGTGCTCTTTACACACATCCTTCGGGATGGATGGCCAAGTGCTATGCACAAACTCTCTCTCAAATATACACACACCCTAGCCTAGTTTTGTACCATAAATATTTGTAGTGGATAGGGCTTGTAATATTTAGAGAAGTGATCATTGTAGCCAACCTTCGGGTTTGGATTTATAGCACCCTTCGAGGTATTTATCAATATACAGATATACTTTGGAAAAATATTGTGTGTTGGTTTAATATTTTCATATCCTCATAAACTGACCCAATAAATATCCGAAACACGAAACCTATTACAGAACTGAAATTTTTTTATCCGCAAGATTCGAAAGAATTTTAAATTGTTGTGAATATCGTATTCAGCCCCCCTTCCACGATACTTTGGACCTAACAATTGGTATCAGAGCGAGGGTGATTGATATACAAATCAGGATGCTTATCGTACGGAAAATCAAGAACCTAGTTTTTGATATTTGATTAGGGGAAATGTTCTTCCGGCTTGTGTTGCTGAATTTGTCCGTAGGCCTAAGCAAGGATTATCTGTCGGATACTGAACTTTGGACTGGGACTTATAAATTTATATTTTAAATTTTAATAAGTTTATTGTATAAATTGGATTTAATTTATTTTAAACTTATTAATTGAGTTTATTATAAATTAATTAAATTTATTTTATAAACTTAATTAAATTTATTTTATAAACCTTATCAAATTCATTTAATAAATTTGTTCAAATTTATTTTAGACTTGTAAAGTTTACTCTTAGACTTTATTAAGTTTATCATAAATTTTATAAATTTATTATTTAAATTTTTATAGTTTATGATTTAAATTTAAGTTAAAATATAAAATATAAATTTAAGAGGATTTAACTGATTATGGATATAAGTTCAAGTTCAAGGGTTCAATTTAGTTTGTTCTGGAAGTTATGATTTAATTAGAGACGAGACACTTAATTATTTTCAAAAAAAAAAATTTGTCTAATAAATTTTAATATATTTACTAAATGAATTTGAAATAAATTTGTTTTAAACTTATTCAGTTTATTATGAATTTATTTTTTAAATATAATTAAATTTACTTTATAGATATAAATAAGTTTATTTTATACTTTATGTTCTTTCATCTTTTAAAACTTATTTTTAAATTTATTTTCTTTATAATTTAAACTTAGTTTAAATAATCAAGTGTCCCGTAACCTTTTTAATTATTCTACTCCAAGACAAATCAGATTGACATTTAGTTGAGACAGATCAGGCTGACAGATTACAAGACAAACACCGGGCTTTCCAATACCAGAGTCTCAGAACCGGTAATGGAAGTACATTGATGACTGAATCCAATTGATTACTCAAAGGATTATTAGAAGCAGTTTTCTATGTTCGACAAAGATGATTGTGATTCGAAGAAGATTCTATTGAAGACTAATTTGGTACTACTAACAGTGGATTTTGAAGAAGGTACTTCAGGCCCTGATCTGAGTAATTACTCCTACTTGATTATCAGATCACCAGATCAGGATGGGAACTTGCTTTATGTGTTGAGCGCATCTTCCCAGGGCTCAGAATGTCAAATTTGAATGGTACCACTAGATGTAGGGAAAAAAAGTTTTTGCATAAGAATCTTCAAGGGATTTCAATCTAACTTAGTGATTCGGGGATATACAATTATACAGTGAATTGTATCAATGCTAAATCCATCCATAATCAACTGAACCAAAGTGTTAGGTCCAGATATGATTGTAGAAGGGGGGGGTTGAATACAATCAGTACCAAATCGTCGCGGAAGTGAATCTGATTGAATATGATTTGTTAATCAGATTATAATTAATTAATATAACAATGTTTGAAGTCGTTATATAATTAATATGGTTCAGTTTTAATGTCCACTAAAGTTCGTAGAATAAATTCGACAGGGTATATTCTAGATTTAGTGATTAAAACAACCGGGTTATCAAAGCACAGAAAACTGTGGATATAACGAACAAGCAAGTTACTAACAACTTGAAAGCTTTACAAATGCTTTGAATACAAAGTGAATGAACACTTTCAAATGAAGAAACCAAGCCATATTTATAGGCAAGGCTTTGTACATGCAAGACAATCACTAGACAAGACAATTACAAGCTAGCAAAGACAATTACAAGAAGGGTAAGACAATCTAGGCTTGGGCAAGACAATAAGGGGCAAGGGAAGACAATCTCAGATTGTCTACCAAGCTTCAACCAAGTCAGTAAGACAATCAAAAGGGAAGGGAAGACAATTCCTTTGTCAGAAAGACAAACACTACAAACGGCAAGACAATGGAGGATTGTCTTGCACACCTTAAGCATTCGGCAAGACAAGACAAACAGATTGTCTTGCTGGAAGTGTGTCTCTCGGCAAGACAAGACAAACAGATTGTCTTGCAGACTTACACATGCCTTCGGCAAGACAATCTTCAAGGATTGTCTTGCACACCATTGAAATGAATCGGCAAGACAATTAGAGATTGTCTTGCTGATTCAATCAAGGCTAATGCAGACAATGAAGAATTGTCTTGGAAGCATGATGAATCCACTCGGCAAGACAATCCAGAATTGTCTTGCTGAGGTGATTTTTGTGATTAAATAAAGAAATAAAATGGTATATTAAAATAGAAAATTATTCACTTAATTAATTTAATCATATAAATTCATAAATTAAATTAATTCGAGAGTGAATTAATTTAATAAATAAATTACATAATTAATATAATTATTTGAGAAGTGAAATAATAGTCTATTAAAATATTTAATCACACAATCTTCAGTAGAACAACTTCCGGTCTTCTTTAAACTTGAATAATTTCTTCTTGATTTGTCGAACGAGCGAACTACCACTTCTGCTTGACTTCAAATATTTAATTTGGATAACTGATACATAGATGTACTGTCTGGTTCATCTGTATCTAGTTAAATCAAATATTCTTCGTCAAATAAACAATAAGAATTTGGTTAGTTCGTCGAGTCTTCGTCTTGTACGTACATCTTCATTAAATGGAATCTTCTGATGAAATAAAGTATAGAAACTTTATGTCTTCTGAATTCCTGGACGTGCCACAAAAGATTATTTGTGCACTGAGGCTTGAACATATTAATGAACTTCTTTCAGTGGCGTGCAGCAGCATCCTGGAACTTATCTGACATATGATTTCCATAAATCATTTGACGTTCTTCGTACTGATTCCGATGACTTGCTATTTACTGAGCTTTCTTATCTGAGTTGAGTTGTACCTCTTTAAATACAAATAGGCTGAACATATGCCTTTCAATCTCCCCCTATTTGTTTGTTAACATAACATGCAAATTTCCTAGAGGATAACTCAACTAACAGATAAGACAAAGATTTAAACAATAGAATGTAAATAGCAAAAGTTTATGGCTTGCATTAAACATTAAACCATGATCACAAATAGATTACAAAAGGATGTTCCTTGAACATATCTAACAAATATCCTAATCAATCTATTCACTCAGAATGAGTGACTTCTCCTTCTTCAGCATCAGAATAGTGAATAATTGGAGTAGAAGGCTCATTCTGAGTAGGCTCTTCAGCTGCAGTGGATTCTCCACGCTTCTTTCTTTCACGAGCCAGAGCTAGCTGGTGAAGAACTTCCAGATCCACAGGGTCTTCACGGAAGTCAGATGGCTGAGATTTTGTTACACCCTTCATCCTCCGAAAGTATTGAGAAATGTTTCTTCGAGTGCAGTAGGATGAGATTACATCATCAGCATCAGACTTGGCTTTAGATGCGAAGCCCTTGGTCCTTAGTAAGGTGGATGCTAGAGCCAGACGTTTGGCAGGGTACTTTGGCAAAGCCTCTTCATTTAAATAGACAGTGCAGAGGATTTCCAAGTGAACAAACTTGACACAGTAAGGGTTCTTAACAACCTGAGGACTGTTGAAAACAGCACAATCCAACAGTTTGTCACGAAGAAGTTCATTCAAGTTTGAGCAACGCTTGACTTTGTTGCGAAGTACCCAGAGCTCAGATACGGAGAATGATTTGAGAAATTCGACAGATAGTCTGAATGAACCATTTCTCCGTGTGTAGACAATCAGCTCCCATTCTTCTAGCAGTCCCCTAACAGCAGTAGTTACATATTCCAGTTCTAAGGCAAAGGCATGCATAAACACATCCTCATCAGGGTTCACCTCTCGAAGGTCATATATCAGAGATAAGAACTTCTTATCATCGAAAGTTTCCCTTTGAGGTCCATTGAATATTCTCCTAGCAATGTCCCAGCCTTTTCCTTCTTTTCTTTTAATTTCAAGATTCTTCTGCTTGATCGCAGCATCATAGATTTTTTGCTTTTCAATCTTGATTTGTTCCTCTGTGATCAACTTGTCTTCCAGAAGTTTCTGATAATCACGAAGCTTACGCTTCCTGGCTTCATTTTCTGCTTTGAACTTCCTGACATTCTCCTCGTGTTCAGGATCAACAGGTTCTTCCTGAAACAAATAGCTTTCATCAAATTTACCTTCTTCTTCAGCCTGACGATAGGTAGCATCGAATACGTCATCATCATCCATGTCTTTGGGATAATCATCATAATTGTCAGTGTTGAAGACATTTTCAGATTGATGTAGTGGTTCTTTGCCTTTAGACCTTTTATAGCTTTTATCAGCTTCAGAAGTTTCTTTGCCACTTGCTCTTTCTCCACCCTTATCACTCCTGTCAGCATCATCCTTATTACTCCTATCACCAGCATTGCTGTGATCATCTTTGTCCTTATCTTCCTTATCCTTCTCCCCCTTAGTTGAGGGATCCTCTGGAGTGGACTGAGCTGTTGACGGATTAAGCTTTAAGTGATGAATAACTTGAGCCAGAGTTTGCTCCAAGTTTCCAAGCTTTGTCAGACAGAGCTCCTGAGATTGATCAAACTTGTCCATCCTAGAATGAATACCCTTGACATGAGCATCTAATTCCTGTTTGAGAGAAGAATATGAAGGATCAACAACTTTTTCCTGTAGAGTCACCAACTCTTCACTTCTGAATCTGGCATTCTCAGCATTCAACCTTGAAATCTCAGCTTTCATAGCAGCCAATTGTTCCTGTAACAGATCAGTGTTGGTGTGTGCACTCACCTCACGAACACTCAAAGATTTATCACTATCCTCTCGTGCATGTGTTTCGCTCGGTGTTTGCCTGATTTCACTCGTGTTTGTCACACCGTCACCAGTACCTGTATAGACAACCATAGTACCATAAGATGGAACTGTAGGTTGTGAAGGAACAAATTGTCCTTCAGATGCCTGTGAAGGCGGATGTACTTGCAGGTTGCCAAGTATAGCCTGATCCAAAAAGAAAGATTGATCAGAAAGTTTTTCATATGACATTTTTTGAATATCTGTGCTCTCTCTAAGTGAAGAATCAAAAGACAAAGGTTCAACTAGCGTGAGTGCTAGTTGCGTGCTTGACTCTTTACAGGATACCGCGGTCGGACGGCCAATTTCAATAAATGCATTCTGTGGAGAGAATGAATCTAGAGACTGTATATTTACCATGTCAGTGTCCAAATCCTTTTGGGAGGAAATGGATGCGGCTGCAGTTGTCTCCGGTTCTGCCACCCTTTGCTTCTTATGAGACAGAGCTGCGGGTTCTCTCAGAATTGCACTACCACTCCGTTTCCGGGCTACCTTTCGAACAACTGGTGTTTGAGTAGTGTCGGTTGATGTGTTTGACGAAGAATCAGTTGTTGAAACGAAAACGTCAGCTTGGTTATGAACCTGGGTGTTGACAGGTTCAATGCTGGGAGTCTGGAAATCAAATCCAATATCACAATCAAAATCTGCAATATCAATATTAAAGGTATCAGTGAGATTAGAAAGTACCTGAGCTACCTGTAAATCTGTCCTGAAGTCCTGTAGCTCTGGATTGATAGCAGAATCAGCAGGCAGAGGCTGAGAGGTGGATTGTGGTGGAGGAATGGTATGTGGATGTGTAGGTGAAGGTATTGGTTCAGATTGAGAGGGAAGAATGGAGGCTTGTTGGTCTGGGAAGAAGTTGTATTGTGGAGGAGATTGGTGTTGAGAATTGTATGATGATTGGTGAGGTGATTGTTGTGGAGAATTATAAGGAGGGTTGTAGGGAGAGTAATGTGAGGATTGGCTGGATGATTGATAATCTTGTAGAAGTTGAAGTGGTTGGAAGTTGTGAGGAGGAGATTGTTCCTGAGGTTGGTTATCTTGAAGTTCAGGTTGATCCGGTTGATATTGTTGTTGTTGTAGTGGCTGAGGAACTTGGACAGGTTGAAGGGGAACATTAAACTGTTCCAACATGTAAGGAGTCACAACAAGAGGCACATTCTCATGCTTCTTTTGATTAGCAAGTCTTGATTGAATCTTGGTGCAAGTTCTTAGAATGGGCACCACTGCAGAATCAACGTACATTGCTCTATCAGCATCATTCATCTTGTCACTTAAGAATAGCATTAAGAACCTTGGAAAGTGACACTCCACTTTGTCATTTTCATGAATGGATCTCTGAGAGACAGAACCCATTTTTCTGATAATCTCCTTTAGTAATATCTTCCCGAAGTTAATTCGACGATTGTAAGCCACGGAGAATCCAAAGATTTGTAGCATGGAAGATATATTGTGAAAATTCTGCCTCGTAGTTGGAGCAAATACCTTTGCCAAAGTATCGAAGAAGACATCCCATTCAGCCTTCAATTTGCTTTTAGACATTCTAGGGAGAAAAATCTGTCCCTGGTAGTGGATGTCTTGGAAGAATTGAGTTAACTCAGCACTGGTTGGTTCCACTTGAAAGTTATTCCTTGGAAACCCTAGAATTCTGTTCACATCATCAACAGTTATAACAATCCTTCGTCTATTTGGTAGATCACCAATCAACTTATAATTCTCGAGAGTTGTAGAGTTGACGGCATTAGAGTAGAAGTCGAAGAGTGGTTGCACTTGAATAGGAACATCAGCGGTTAGTGCAGTACTGACAAGACTTTGTTGAGTCAGAAAGCGAATCCATTTCTTGAAACGATCAGAACAATCCTCGTAGTTTAGGTTAGCACAATAATTGGTCTCAGCAATCTCAAATTCTCCGGCCATTTTTAGTAATTAAAAATTGAATTAAGCGAGAAATTTTCAAATAAAAGATTAATTTTCAATTATCTCGCAAAGTTCAATTAATAATTAAACTTGATTAATTAATTATTAATTCGAAATATTAGAATAATCTCGAATTAAAAGTTAATTAATTAAAATGGAGCTTAGTCAAATAATCCAACTCAGCCAAACACTCCCTTAAGTTCAAACACCACAAACTCACAAAATCAGCCAAACAGTCCCTAATTGAGAAAATCCCCAAATTAACCAAGAACCCTAACTCCAAATCCTTTCAAATCAGTTCGAAGGTCACACGAATAACACAGATTAATCGAACTCTAGTCAATCCACAGTACAAACTCAGTCGAAGAGCTTTAAAAATCGACTAAACTTCGGCGAAAATCTGACTAAAATCCGGCAGAGTTTCGTTTAAACAAGGACGAAATCGAGTAACCAGCAAGCGTGAAAGTTTGTAAAAACCAAACCCAGCAAGTTTTTGATGATAAAACTTGAAAAACAATGAACGGAAATCGTGTATAGGAGAGGGCAGATGGAGAAGATGAAGTAGGATCAGCAAGACAATCGAATTGTCTTGCACGATTGTCTTGTAGATATATATACACGTACGCAGTAAGACAACGGGAGAGTAGTCTCGATAAGACAATTCAAAATTGTCTTGCCGAGACCAAGTATAACAGACAAAAGGCTGTGTCAGTAAGACAATCTGATTGTCTTACTGATACGACAACTGACTTAAGACAGACTCGGTAAGACAATGGGATTGTCTTGCCGAGTTGTTTGAAAATCGGTGAAAAACCGGTTCAGCAAGACAATCTAATTGTCTTGCCGAGCCTAATTGTAGACAAAACCATTGTCTTGCCGAAAATCAAATAAAAATAATAGGATTTTTGATTATATTAAAAGATAAAACATTTTGCAATTAAACTAAAAAAACTATAATAAAAACAATAGTATATAATACACGAATATTTTGTAAATTTCAACTTTAGTTAAATATAACTATTTACGACTTTAACTTTAATTCAATAAAATGAATTAACTTAAAATCAAATATTTATACTTAATTAATTTTGAAAAATACAAAATAATTACAAATAATTATCTAAATGCCTAGAGAATATTACAGGGGAGTGTATGAGCATTTAGAAAATCATTTACTAATTTACAGGCATGCATAATTAATTAGAATAATATCAGATAATATACAGAAAATCATATAAAATCTAATAAAATAGATATAATTATACAGAAAATTCACAAAAATATACAAAAACATATAATGCATATGAAAAATATATACAAGAGAACTATGTCATATTTAACATCCCTAACTCACAAACCAGCTTAGAGAAAGTGGATTCATCCAGTGGTTTCGTGAAGATGTCAGCAATTTGCTCAGTCGTGGGTACAAAATGTAACACCACTGTACCATTTATGACATGTTCTCGAATGAAATGATACCTGATATCAATGTGCTTGGTTCTTGAATGTTGAACCGGATTGTTGGAAATGGCTATGGCACTTGTATTATCACAAAATATAGGAATTTTGTTTACTACAACACCATAATCATTCAGTTGGTTCTTGATCCACAAGATCTGAGCACAGCAGCTACCAGCAGCTATATACTCAGCTTCAGCAGTAGAGGTAGACACAGAGTGCTGCTTCTTGCTATACCAGGAAACCAACCGACGTCCTAGAAATTGACAGCTTCCAGACGTACTCTTCCTATCAATCCTGCATCCTGCATAATCAGAATCTGTATAGCCGGTTAAGTCAAAACCAGTATTCTTAGGGTACCAAATACCTAAACCAGGTGTACCCTTAAGATATCTAAAGATTCTTTTGACGGCTATAAGATGTGATTCTTTAGGATCAGCTTGGAACCTAGCACACAAACATGTTGCAAACATGATATCTGGTCTACTTGCAGTAAGATAAAGTAGAGAGCCAATCATACCACGATAGCTTGTGATATCAACTTTCTTACCAGATTTATCCTGGTCAAGCTTTGTGGCAGTGGCCATGGGTGTCTTTGCCGGTGAAGAGTCTTCTAGATTGAACTTCCGAAGAAGATCTCTGACATACTTGGATTGGCAAATGAATATTCCATCTTCCTTTTGGCTTACTTGAAGACCAAGAAAGTAGGACAGCTCACCCATCATACTCATCTCATAGTTACTCTGCATCAACTTAGCAAATCTCTTGCACAAGTTATCGTTAGTAGAACCAAATATAATATCATCAACATATATTTGTACAAATATCATATCTTTATCATGCAATTTGTAAAAGAGAGTTTTGTCTATGACACCTCTAGTAAAGTTGTTTTCTATTAAAAACTCAGAGAGAGTGTCATACCATGTCCTTGGTGACTGCTTGAGTCCATAGACAGCTTTGAATAGGAAGTATACAAAATCAGCAAACTCTGGATTTTCAAAGCCAGGGGGCTGTTCCAGATATACTTCTTCTTCTAGCTTTCCATTCAGAAATGCACTTTTCACATCCATTTGATATACCTTGAAGTTGGAGTGTGCAGCAAATGCAAGAAATATTCTGATGGCTTCAAGACGAGCAACTGGAGCATAGGTTTCATCGTAATCAATTCCTTCTTCCTGAGAATAACCTTTTGCAACCAGTCTGGCTTTGTTTCTTACAACAATGCCATCACCATCTAACTTGTTACGGAAGACCCATCTAGCTCCAATGGTAGATTTTCCTTTTGGTCTTGGAACCAGGGCCCAGACTTCTTGTCTCTCAAATTGATTGAGTTCTTCTTGCATGGCAAGAACCCAATCAGGATCAGCAAGTGCTTCTTCTATTTTCTTTGGTTCTAGTTGAGATAGAAACCCAGAGAATAGACATTCATTTGTCGTAGCACTTCTAGTCCTTACACCAACATCAGGATCACCAATAATCAAATCAAAGGGATGATCTCTGCTCCAAATCCTTTCCCTTGGAAGTTGTGTCCTTGATGATTCAGCAGTATTATCATTAAGCTGAAATGTGTGACTAGTTGATCCATCAGCTCCCCCTGAGTTGTTGCCAGGTTGACTTGATGATCCACCACTGGCATCAGTGGAATCTCCAGCATTATTGCTATTTCCTCCACCATTGCCTGGATCATCATCATTGTTGTCATCTCCTGTTGCAACCTCAGGTGGAACATCATCATCTGAATCAGAATCTGGATAGTTGTCAAACTTCAGAGATTCAGATGAATCAGCAGATTGTATACTTGGAAGTTTAGTGTCATCAAATGTAACATTGACACTAACTTTCACTGACAGAGTATCAATTATAAAAACTCTATAAGCATTATTTGTATAACCAACAAAAATTGCTTCAGAAGCCTTTGGTTCAAACTTGTTCAAGTTCTCTTCACCATCCTTGAGAACAAAACACTTGGCTCCAAAGACATGAAGATGTTTAACATATGGTTTCTTGTCTTTATACAAATGAAATGGAGTTTTCATATGATCCTTGTTGATCAAAGTCCTATTCTGGGTATAACAAGCAGTGGCCACAGCTTCAGCCCAAAAGTACAGTGGAAGCTTTGATTCAGCAATCATAGTCCTTGCAGCTTCAATCAGTGTACGATTCTTTCTTTCGACGACTCCATTCTGCTGAGGAGTCCTTGGTGCTGAATACTGCCTTCTAATTCCCTTTTCAGAGTAAAAGTTGATTAGAGTTTGATTCTTAAACTCAGTTCCATTGTCTGATCTTACAGCTTTTACAGGAACACCTTTTTCCAACTCAACCAACTTGATATGATCAATTACTGTCAGGGGAGTTTCATCCTTGGAAGAGAGGAAGTAAACCCAAGTAAATTTCGAGAAGTCATCCACAATGACTAAGGCATATCTTCCTCCATCAATAGATGCAACATTCACGGGGCCAAACAAATCCATATGCAACAAATGAAGTGGATCTGTAATGGTATTGATGGTTTTGCCTTTGTGAGATGCTCTCTTCGCTTTTCCTTTCTGACAAGCTTCACAAAGATCATCAGTTGAGAATTCCAGGGAAGGCAACCCTCTCACTAGATCTCTCTTGACTAGAGAGTTCATGGTTTTGAAGTTGAGGTGTGAGAGCTTCTTATGCCATAACCAACTATCTTCAGCAGACGCTTTGGCGTAGAAACAGTGAACTTCGTTTCCTGGTCCTGAAGACAAATCAGCTACGAATATATTGCCTTTCCTTATGCCACATAGTGAAGGACGCTTATCCTTGATATGTTTGATGATACATATCTCCTTTTCAAAATGAACATAATAACCTTTGTCACAGAATTGACTGACACTCAGGAGATTATGTCGAAGTCCTTCAACTATTGCAATATCTTCTATGATGATCCTCCCAATTTTGTACTTGCCATATCCCACAGTACGACCTTTGCTATTATCAGCAAAACTGACTGTAGGGCCAGCTCCTTCTCTTATGTCCTCCAGCAGGGATTTGTTGCCAGTCATGTGCATTGACGCTCCACTGTCAAGCACCCAGGTAACACGAACAACTCCACTGGCACCCTGCAAAAGACAACTTGATTAGACAGTCTTTGGGACCCACACTTGATTGGGTCCGGCAGTCTTAAAGAACTGATTTCTATCAGGTAATACAACAGAGCCTCTTGGACTGATACTTGGTTCAGATTTGACTGAACTTACTTCCTTAACAACAGCCTTATAAACCTTGGTTTTAGGCTTTGGAACATAAGTCTCCTTTCTCTTGTGAGAAGGACTAGCAGTCTTTGATCTAGCATGCTTGTTGTTTGTGTGTTGTCTAGGTGATGTGTTTTCATTTTTAGCATGCAAATTTTTAAAATAAGCAGACATCAAATTGAAAGCACAAGTCATACAATTATCAACACTACAAGATTTATGACATGCATCAAAAGCAGGAGCAACAGAAGTATCAGTCACAGTAGTAGGAACATCAATAGATTCTACTCTAACCTTATTATCAGATTTAAAGTTCTCAGTAGAATGACATCTATTGTTCTTGTTCTTACTATTAACAAAATTATTGGGCTTGTTGAATTTAGTTCTCTCAGAGTTGACACCTAAACCAGCTTTAGGCAACCTAACATTGCCTTTCACTTTAATTGGTTTCAGGTTTGTCAGAATCTCATCTCTCATCTCATTACTCTCTTTCATTTTAAGGTCTTCCTGTTTTAGTTCATATCTAATGACAACAGGAGTCTCTAAAAGAGGTTCAGCTTCTGAGGTTTTAAACAAAGGTTTAAGGGAATCTTTCAAAACAAAAGGAATCCCTCTCTCTTCAGCACTCTTCTTAAAAGGAGTAATGTTACTAGCCTTACCTACAGATTTGTTATAGTCAAAGCCTATTCCAACAGTTCTCTTGATCTCTTGTTTATCATTGAGTTCTTTGACTATCAAGGAGGCATCCTTAAAGGCTTTACATTTCACTTTCTCTTCGTCTAGCTGAAGTCTTAAAGCAATCTCACCTTTCTCTAGAACTTTGACTTTAGCACATTGTAATCCTAAGTCCATAGTCAATTGTTCTATTTTAGGTTTTAATACTTTCATCTCATTCATTTTATAAGCATGAATTTCTAAGACTAAAGTATCAATTTTAAGATTAGCAGCTTTCATCCTTTTAATAGCATCATCTCTTTCAAGTCCTAATTGCATAAACAGTTTAGGGCATGTAGGATCTACCTGAAAGCTTCCAGCAGGAGGAGGTGAAGATGATCCAGTAGTAGCCATGAAAGCAACATTCCCTAGCTGCTCCTCTTCATCACTATCTGTATCATCCCAGCTTTTGCCTTCTGCCAGATAAGACTTGCTTTTGAAACCTTGACTTCCAGAAGTACCATGATGCTTTCTAACCAGTGCATCATACTTCTGCTTCAGCTCATCATACGAATCTTTTCTTTTTCCTTGAACCTTGGGCTGTTTGCATTCAGTTGCAAAGTGTCCAGGTTCACCACAATTGAAGCATTTGAACTTGCTTCTGTCCACCATCCCAGTTTTATATCCTCCTTTACTTGTAGAAGATGAATAGCCTCCCTTCTGAAACTTACTAACAGTAGGTTTGTATTTATAGGAAGGGTTCTTCCGGAATCTCATGTTTCCAAACTTCTTGGCAAACAGTGATAGAGATTGATCTTCTAACTGTTCCAGCTCTTCCATTGTATAGAACTCTTCATCACCACTGGTAGAAGCAGTCTGACCCATCTCAGGTACAACAAATTCCTGAGTAGTCTCAGAAGGAACAACAACATCCTTCTTCTTTTCTTCCAGTACAGGTGACTCAACAACTAGAGCTCTCGAATGGTTCTGTGTTTTACCCCAGCCATATCTCTGTTTACTCTGAACTTGCTCCAGTTCATAAGTTTTCAAAACTCCGTAGAGTCTTTCCAGAGAAATCTCATTCAGGTCTCTGCTTTCCCTGATGGCAGTGATTCTGTGTTCCAGATGTTCAGGAAGGGTTAAGAGAAACTTCATGTTGACCTCTTTCTTGTCGTAGAATTTCCCATTCAGATTTAAATTATTTATCAAATTATTAAGTCTGATAAATACTTCTGAAATCCCTTCACCGGGATGAGAACCAAACTGTTCATACTGGGCCATCAGTATCTCTTTCTTGTTTTCCCTAACTTCCTCTGAGCCTTCATTGATAATCTCTAATGTATCCCAGATTTGCTTGGCGTTCGTACAATTTACAACAGCATTGTACATTACTGGGTTTAGAGATTCAACCAAGATTAGTTGAAGAGCATCATCTAAGTTCATCTGATCACTCTCTTCGTCTGTGTACTCAGAAAGTTCTTTCGGAATGACCTGATGAGGTATCAACACACCATCCTCTTCGTGTGCTAATATGACCTTCATCGGAGTAGTAACACCTTTGTCTAAAATCCCGATGTATTTTCTGTTCGCAGTTCGGAGGAATAAGAACATATGCCTTTTCCATAGGCCAAAGTGTTCCTGGCTGAACGGTGGGATTTTAATGCTACTGATCTTTTGCGTACTCATTTTTTAGGAATTTAAAGTGAATAGTGTTTGGAGAGATTTAGATTTTTGAAAGAAAAATATTTTTAATCAAAATTAATTTTTGGAATAAAATTAATTCGAATAAAAAATATTTGGACGTTACAGAGTGTGTATAGGATCTGATACGGAAAAATGGTATCAACCGCTCTGATGCCAATTGTTAGGTCCAGATATGATTGTAGAAGGGGGGGGTTGAATACAATCAGTACCAAATCGTCGCGGAAGTGAATCTGATTGAATATGATTTGTTAATCAGATTATAATTAATTAATATAACAATGTTTGAAGTCGTTATATAATTAATATGGTTCAGTTTTAATGTCCACTAAAGTTCGTAGAATAAATTCGACAGGGTATATTCTAGATTTAGTGATTAAAACAACCGGGTTATCAAAGCACAGAAAACTGTGGATATAACGAACAAGCAAGTTACTAACAACTTGAAAGCTTTACAAATGCTTTGAATACAAAGTGAATGAACACTTTCAAATGAAGAAACCAAGCCATATTTATAGGCAAGGCTTTGTACATGCAAGACAATCACTAGACAAGACAATTACAAGCTAGCAAAGACAATTACAAGAAGGGTAAGACAATCTAGGCTTGGGCAAGACAATAAGGGGCAAGGGAAGACAATCTCAGATTGTCTACCAAGCTTCAACCAAGTCAGTAAGACAATCAAAAGGGAAGGGAAGACAATTCCTTTGTCAGAAAGACAAACACTACAAACGGCAAGACAATGGAGGATTGTCTTGCACACCTTAAGCATTCGGCAAGACAAGACAAACAGATTGTCTTGCTGGAAGTGTGTCTCTCGGCAAGACAAGACAAACAGATTGTCTTGCAGACTTACACATGCCTTCGGCAAGACAATCTTCAAGGATTGTCTTGCACACCATTGAAATGAATCGGCAAGACAATTAGAGATTGTCTTGCTGATTCAATCAAGGCTAATGCAGACAATGAAGAATTGTCTTGGAAGCATGATGAATCCACTCGGCAAGACAATCCAGAATTGTCTTGCTGAGGTGATTTTTGTGATTAAATAAAGAAATAAAATGGTATATTAAAATAGAAAATTATTCACTTAATTAATTTAATCATATAAATTCATAAATTAAATTAATTCGAGAGTGAATTAATTTAATAAATAAATTACATAATTAATATAATTATTTGAGAAGTGAAATAATAGTCTATTAAAATATTTAATCACACAATCTTCAGTAGAACAACTTCCGGTCTTCTTTAAACTTGAATAATTTCTTCTTGATTTGTCGAACGAGCGAACTACCACTTCTGCTTGACTTCAAATATTTAATTTGGATAACTGATACATAGATGTACTGTCTGGTTCATCTGTATCTAGTTAAATCAAATATTCTTCGTCAAATAAACAATAAGAATTTGGTTAGTTCGTCGAGTCTTCGTCTTGTACGTACATCTTCATTAAATGGAATCTTCTGATGAAATAAAGTATAGAAACTTTATGTCTTCTGAATTCCTGGACGTGCCACAAAAGATTATTTGTGCACTGAGGCTTGAACATATTAATGAACTTCTTTCAGTGGCGTGCAGCAGCATCCTGGAACTTATCTGACATATGATTTCCATAAATCATTTGACGTTCTTCGTACTGATTCCGATGACTTGCTATTTACTGAGCTTTCTTATCTGAGTTGAGTTGTACCTCTTTAAATACAAATAGGCTGAACATATGCCTTTCACAAAGATAGAGAACTGTGGAGGTTTAAGGATATAATTATCGAGTTACTACCGCACCAAATCAGTTTCGTGCATTTATGTCAGAACCTTAAGATTGAACAGAAGAGTTTGTAACGGCTGAATTTGAGGAAGCTCAAGTCGACGAAAGTTAACACTTTTGAAGAATGTGAGGACAGGACTTCAAGGATTAGCATAACTCTGTTTGAGAGGTTTAGTCATGTCAGATTCGGATGGAATCCATTGATTTCAAGTGGAGACTTTTCGGGGTTCAGTTCGACAGGTTTTTTAAAACTGAGTTGGTCAGTACACACAATATTGATTGGTATCTTTAGCAAAGAAAGGTTGCTATATATATTGAATCCCCGACAAACAAGGATGATAAGGTTTGTCTAGAATCTAAGTGGATGCTTTGAGCATCATAACAAGTTCTTATGCTATATAAGGAAAGGTGTGAGATGGATCAGTTGCTGATGAGAAGGATGATTATGGTTATCTAGCTATCCTAGCATTCTCCGAAGATGACTCACCTCGCACTTCTCAGGTACGAATTCTTTCTAACTATGCAACACTTATTTCTTTATATTCAAATCATGTTATAAATAGTCAGGTAGAATAGTTTAACACACAACCACAAGCATGATTGCATCACAATAGATAATGTTGAACTAGTATGCTAGAGCACATCTTCTGGTAACTAGGATTGATGATAATCTTGTGTATGTGTCTTTAGCAGATTCTTAACATGTGTATGAATATTTAGGATTTGATTATTTGCAATGGTGAGATTAGAAGCTTTCCTTTGGAACACGACTCTTAGTTTTAGGGGTTATGATCCTAGCATGTATAACTTTGTGAAAACACTTACTTTCAGATTCCCTAGTACAACTAGATTTTCTTATTTATCTGAATTCTTTGTTAAGGAATTTATTTGTTCTATTATGGAATGTCTACCTTATGTCAGTAGAACTATTAGAACTTCATGTTAGATCTAAAACTAGGGGTGAGCAAAAATTCTCCAAACCGACCGAAACAGGCCGATCCAATCCGTCCAAACTGAATTTAACGGTTTAATAACGGTATGGTTTGGTTATGGTTTCAAATTATAAAAACCGAATTATTTTGGTTTGGTTTCGGTTTTTACCTCCAAACCAACCGATAAATCCGAACCGAACCGAATGTGTAGATTTAAACATTAATATACATGTACTAATAATTTTATTATTAAAAATAAAATTATAATCTACAAAAATATGTGAAATCTTTAACATATAAAAGGTACCTTAGTAAAGATTTTTCTTAAAAATATTAGTTATTCTGTTTTATGATATTAATTTTGATGTATGTATTATGTTTTCATTCTTTTTTAATTTATATTTTTATAAAAGTATACGAATCACATTTCTTTTATTTTCTTCCATCTCTTTTTATTTATCAAGCTAATATATTTTTGTATCCTCTTTAAATATGATTAAATAGAAAATATAAATTGAATTTTTCATTCCTTATTTTTCAAGTTAAAATTTAATTTTGTTGCTAACTTTGTTTTACATATAAAAAACGGTTAAAACCGAAACCGAACCGAACCGAACCGTTTTAAACGGATTGGTTTGGTTTGATTTTAAACATAATGGTTTGGTTTTGGATTGAGATTATGAAAAACCGATTATTTCGGTTTGGTTTGGTTTAGACCCTCCAAACCGCCCAAACCGCCCGATGCTCACCCCTATCTAAAACTGTCTTAGGTAATAGAGATAGTATAATTCCATATAACAACAGACTGGAATCAGATCGTTATGCTCTTAGAAGATTATTGAATATATGTAATTCTACTTGCTACCTGTTGCACTTGTGTTAATTGGTTTAAGTAGAGAGTACTGAATATTTTGAATTGCATAACTGCATGTCTTGCTCTTGTCTTATCTTTGATTGTTTGCTATGTGTATTCAACATCATGCTTGCAAATTTTCATATCATGATTGCATCTCTTTGTACTTGCATTGATTTTAGAAAAAGCATGTTTGAGAATCATACTAGGACTAAGCCAAGAAAAGAATTAACATGTTAGGGTTGTTTCTGTTGTTACCTTGTTAAAAAAGAAATCTCTAATCTATCCGGACCCAGTTATGATTGGGGACCAAAGAACTCTTTCCATTTATGATTGCAAATTACATATGTTCCATATAATTTTTGGTGCACTCTGTTTGCTAATTAGCTAAAATCATATGATTTACGAAAACTACCCTGTTAGCAAATGTGATCGTGTGAGCAGTTTCGTCAATAATTTTTGGAAGATGACAACAAAGATTCTCTTACGGGACATGCTTGTTTTGTTGGAATGTCATCATGGTAGCATATCCTTCTTGGAAGAGTCAAAACACACTAATTCTGAGTATCAGACTGTTCTCTGAGAAAGGACATTATGTCAGTTAATGGAAAAGTGTTTTATCTCAAATTAGGAAGGATGTGAATTTGCTCGTAGCTAATATGTAACTTTAACTGAAGATGGAGTGAGCTGTTTCGATAGTAAAGCTTCATCAGATTAGTGTTAGCTATTGCATCTGAAGCTCTCGCACTTATATGTCAAAACAAGGAGCTCTTTCTATTCGTAAGAAGAGAATTGGTGAGAGGATTACTGGAATTTAATATGGATGAAACTTATGAGGTATGTCAATAGGGAAGTCGAAGGAGCATTGCACAGAAGCAAAGATATGATAAACATTACTGAGCCGTTTCAGATGATACGTATGGATTTCTACGGATCAACTAATGTCATGTCTGCAAACAAAGCCAGATATCTTTTTGCGATGATCATTGACTACTCTAGATTCTTTCGTGTTGTTCGTATGTGTTCGAAGGACAAGACGTCACATATGAAGGTTGATCGAGATGAACCCTGATCATTGATAAATCTAGAAAGACACCATTCTTGTCAGTGGCCAATCAGAAGCAAACACTAATTCTTGATATGTGTTTAGAGGAAAATGCTTCATCTTGAAATATAAATGTGAGCATCTTTGAAAGTCTTACATCTAAAGCTCAAAGAGTATTTTACTCAGCTACTCAATAGAGTCTATAGTCTACAGGGTGATTGTGATTAATCAAAAGAAGGTGATTGTAAGTCTGGGCAGGACATTGAATGACACTTTGCTCCAAGCTGTTAAAGGTGATATTATTGGTATTATGATGGTTCAAATCCAAGTCTTTGCAAGGATAAGGATTGTTAAGGAGATCCCAGCAACAGCTTAGAGGGAGCATTTGGTGGATTTACTAGTCAAACTCAACACCACATTGAAGATGAACAGGACATATCTAGAACGTATCTGCTTAGACAAAAGGTTTAGAGTCAATATCATTCCCGGTTCTAGTTCTTAAATGTTCCCAATGGTGAAGTGAAACTTGAGGAAGATTCAGAAGCTCCTAATGGGATCCAGATTGAGTGATTGCACAACATTATGATCTCAATCAAGTTGTAAAGCAGATTGTGCGGATTCTAATACCTGACCTAATGACAATTCAGTACTTAGTACTCACTACTAGAATTTAGTTAATAGACATCTGTTTTTGGCCGATGTCTTTGTGTATCAGCCTCCGATGTCTAGGTTGGCGATGTTAAAGGTCCTATACAAAGACATCGGCCAAAAACTAATGTCGCTGTGACTTTTATCATCGTTTTTTAGCTTAAATTTTGATGTATATCAGCCATTTTTATGGTTAAACTACATGATTTAATCGTGCATAATGTAATATTATCTCTATAATACTAATTTAAACATGCGACTCGTAAGGAATTAGATGACATAGACATCGTTTCTTTAGAGTTTGCGTTGTCGTAGGTTCTTTTATACATCAGTCATTTGTAATCAACGATGTATATGATGATAATAACATTGTTTTCTTAAAAATTCTGTTGTCTAAGTATGTTTTATACATCAGTCGTTTGTAATAACTGATGTATATGCTAAGAATAACCTCGGTTTTTACATCAAAAGTAATGTTATAGTTGGATTTTACATTAGTTTTTGTTCTAATAAGTGTTGTCTTAAGTGTTTTTTGACATCGTTTTTTGAAATAAAATATGATGTATATTTAGTTTTTTGTCACTAGTTTTCATTCACATGCACATCATAGAACCCAAAATACTATTCATATTCATTCATAAAAACCGCAATACCAATATCCAACATTCAACCATATACAACCAATATACCAAAGCCCAAACTACCAAAATCTAAAGTCATCCAAAAACTCCAAACTAAAAAAATCTAGTCAGCCATGGCCAAAAATCCCAACTCCAAACTCCAAACTCTTTGTCGCCCTGTAAAAAACATATATTTCATGTTAATTATGGCTTAAAAATGAATAAGAAAAATACCAATCAAATAGTCCATCAATTATTATTAAGAAACTCTGTTCGAGAAACGTCGTGACTCTGTTGGCATCCATGTTTCTCGAACAGAGTCATGACGTTTCTTGCTGCTAGAAGTTGTATTGATTCCAATGAAGACAAAGGCTTCCTTTGCTTTACTAGCCGTCACTATTTTTTCCAACACAGGTTTACTCCTAGCAGTTTGGCTTGTCCGTGACTGTATCAGCTCAGTTTCCAGTGATTTTGTTGTCTCATCAAGCTTCCTGAATTCAGCGCATCGAATTAACCAAAGCAAGATATTGGCTAAAACCATTTACTATTTTTGTTAGCACAGATCTAGAACTACTATCTACTTCTTTGCCTCTGCAAATGTTAACAGAATTCTACCATCATGAAGTGAGTTTTTTCAGATATGATCTGGTTTTCCTATGTGGAATGTACTGAAGACAATAGCAAATGTAACATGACAATCATACTCTTGCATGATCGATTTGCTAATAAAATGCTGGCCATTTTTGAATCAGATTGGCCGTAAAAGAGTCGACTTTTGTATAAATGAAGTTCAGGGGTTGTTGCTAACAAAAAAAATGTTCAGGGTTCAATTTGTGTGCAAAGAACATCTTTAGGTTCCACTAGTTTATAGACAAAAACAGAATGAGGACAGACTATTCATTAGTACCTGGAGTTTAAGGAGATCAGAAGTTCCCAGCCCTATAAAAGAAGAAAAAAACTGAACATATTAAGGCGAACATCTATGATTCTATATTAAGATATTAATCTGTTTAAAATTATAATTGTAACAGGCTGAATAACAAAGTTGTATTCCAACCTAACAAAAGGGCGAACACAGAGAGGAGATCAGACATAGTGAGCACTACACTTGGTTAACAAGAAGAATATGGGAAATTTTAAATAGGATCCAGAAAATTCAAAGAAAAATATATACAATCGACATACCATTCCCAAAAGATATGCTTTGGCTATATACATTGCAAAACAATAATTATTAAATTTTCTCCGAAATATACAAATGCTTGAAAATTAACTTGCGCACTGCATCATCCTCACACGACGGAAAAGAATTGATTCTTGCTCTTTGGAATAGGATCATCTGTTCCTTCTATTTATGCTCTTTAGTCCATATAGAATCATCTTGCTTCCTTTCTACTAAGATATTGTTGATACTTTAGCAGTGTTCCCTTGTTGCTCAGCTGCCTCATAAGACAACTTCCTATCACATAAAAAATTTAATCTTTTACAAAATCACCTAATCTTTACTTCAATAATTCCACAGAATCTCACCCAAGCTCCAAAGGGATAGCAGTCAAAGATATAATTAAGAACCAAGGATTAATTTTAATACTTATGATTAAAATTAAGTTCACACAAGTAAATGACCATGACTTTGTATACTACTCCACAGGAAACTCAAGCACAGAGTATTAAAAACCACTTAAATTCACTGTAGCATGATTTATACACAAAGATCCAGGTGTTAAAGATTGAGGTTACAAAGAAAAACTACCTTAATCCAGATCCCGATCAGCAAGGAGATGATGAACAGAGCATACCAGCTTTCTTTCCAATATCAGTTTAACCTGAAAACAGAGATCCACCAAAACTCTGAGCATTTACCTAGCTGTGCAAAGTTCATATAGACGCAAATTTGGTGTATTCATAACTTTAACTTAAACTAGAACAAGATGCATAACACAATATACACATAACACGCGGTAAACTTGCACAACTAGAGTCCCAAAATCAACTAAAATATTAGTGTATTTCTTAATTAAACAAGACATCAAAAAATTGAGTTATATAACGCTAATAATTGTCGTTCTCCAATTATAACATCACCAAGTGCAAACAAACACTTAATTTACAGGATAGAAACACGAAGAAAAAGCGAAAAACTTACGTTGATAAATTCCTGATCGAAAACAGCTTCAGCTTCGAAATCCGAAGCCACATGTCCAACCAGGAGAAGCTCACTCTGAACAAACACAAAACCAACACTAAATTAAACATAATCGCCTCAATTAAGTAAATTAATTACACATAAATAGTATGACTTACAGCCTTGACGACTAAGCTGCGAGGAGAGCGAGAAGAGACGGAGAGAGATTGAAATGATTTGCGAAGAGCCGCGGAATTGAAAAAAGGAGTAGCGGAGGCAGCTAGGGTTTGTCTAGATTTGGGGCGAACAGAGATTGTAGAAGCTACTGCTATGCACGAGGCCATGGTGGTCGAGAGTTTAATTAGTAAAATCTTACCCACTCACTCCCAACGCTCTCACTGGCTAATTAGGGTTCGAAGTAGTGCATCGAATTAGGGTTCGAAGCGTCTGAGATCTGAGAAAAAAAAGGAGAGAGAGAAATAGAGAAGGGAGAGTGAATTTTAATTGAGGGTAATATTTGGTTTTAAGTGAAGAGTGTTTGTATGAATTTGGGGTTAAAAGAAACTGGGGGGAATGAAAATTTGACTAAGGGGGGAATATTCTTGGTGTATATCTCAGAAATATTTTGGGGGGAGCAAATAGGAGTTGCCGCGCATTTTTTGTTTTTAATTCAAAGAAGTTAGACATCGGTTCTTATATTAGCTGATGTCAAAAATAAGATAGACATCAGTTATTTTTTAGCCGATGTTAAAACGATATTTTACATCGTGGCCAAAGTCGACCGATGTCTATACCCTGATGTCTATTAACTAAATTCTAGTAGTGACTTGTCGGGTATTTAGATTCCAACTGGATGTTTTTGGCTCTGTAACGAGGGACAAACCAATTTGGTTGCTTAGAGTTACTTCAAAAGAGAAGGTTATGAAGATGATGGAAATAGAATCTTCAAGTTCAGGACTCTACATCTTAGGGACTCAACGACCATCATGATTGAACTAAAGCACCATTGACGAGACTCGGGTTCAGGATATTACAGTGAGCTAGAAGATGAAGCTTCATGCAACATTTCAAGGACTTTGCAGTTGCAGATCCAACGGAATTTGTATTTCCTTTCTTCACCAGCTCTCTATGAGTTGCTATCCAACACCTAATGATCGTCACGGACATGGTATGACTTCTGACTAGCATGTTATTTTAATATCTGTTTTCTAAAGTCATATTTGGTATCCAAATAATTCCCTCTCATGATACAAGGCACACACAATACAACTATCTGTGCTGTGATACCATGATTATATTATATGTGGACTAACATCACTTGTGCAAGATAATTGCTCAGTGAATGCAGATTAGTGATATGATGAGTTTGTTGGAAAGTTGCAATTCTTTATGGTCTACTAGTTAGCCTAAAGAATGATGGCAATAAAAGGAAGTCAAGGATCTTTTGAATATGCGCATTTTGGAAGATTCTAGACCTGCCAAGACTTATGCCAACAACCACTGGACTTGATCAGTACAAGAAAGGTACATCAACTGATATGTCAAGTCTCAGAGGTATTCAACTTATCACTTTACTGAACTGCAAGTAGATCACATACTATATTTTCTATAAGGTATTACTTCTTTCATAAGCATGTCTATCGTATTTCTTAAATGAATTCATGAGTATTAAATTTTCTAACATAGGACTTGTGAATTTATTTAAAATCCAGTACCTCGTGCTTTTTGCTATTATATGTGATTGCCATGTTTATTGCTTTGCATGCTTAGATGGTGATTATATGTTTTAGCATGAGTGTTTGTTATTTCAAATTATTTAAATTATGGTGCATGACAATTAAGTGACTTATTTGTTCATGATTTAAATGATTACAGATGGCATGAAGCATGATTTAATTATGTTATTTTTCTTGAACTATACTTCCTTAACAATTTGGTATCTAGTAGAGAACTTTGTCATAATCTAGTCGTGATATATCTGTATTTGTGAACATACTTAGGATCATTGTCTAGGTTGATATCACTTATATTGTTATATAATCTGAAGCATGATTTTTTTTTGTTTCTAGACTTGTAACTTGTATCATTAATTAATTGATATCTAGTTTGAATCTAGTTTGAATTTAGTAATGATATACTAGTATTTGTGGAGTTACTTAGATTCTCTCTAGGCTGAATCCATTTATATTAGTGTATATATTTGAAGCATAACTATTTGTGTTGGATATTTGATGATTTATTAATTGATATTTGAAGCATAACTATTTGTGTTGGATATTTGTATATAGTATAACTAGTTGTGTGAGTTTAGTCGTACTTAAATGCTTACATGTATAGGACTTGTGAACTTTTTTCAACTTTCCCTCTTGCTTGCGAATATCTTTGTATGATTGTCATGATTTTAGTTGTTATATGATGATCTGATAATTATATGATATTGCGTAGGTAATTATTATTTTATCTTAGTTAAATTGTGATCCATGACAATTATATTCTCATTTATTTGAAGTTTGACTTTGATAGAATAATAGAAGCATCATTAATTCATTTTTGAAATATTTAATTGGTATCTCATTTTGATGCTTTATTGATGTTTTATTTGTGAATTGATTGTGATGTATTGGCACTGGTGAAATATTGTTGCATATTTCTTAAAACCACTAGTGCTAATATATTTTAGGTGTTTAATATTCTGAGTACAAGGGAGACAACATAATCTTTATTCTGTCTCATATTTATATTCCGGAGTGGTGAGTTTCTTCAAAGAAATTTTCTTATCAATTGATTTCAACAATTGGTATTTACTACTCTATTTCATAAATATTTCTTAGAATATTTTGCATCTATACATGTAGAGTCATAGGACGAGACATTGATTATCTTGTATTTGTGTACTTGGTGATCTGTGTCACTTGCAGCGTTTGTTTTGACGATGTGCTAGTATGAGGCCTTTTCACTAATTAGTGTGGCGAGTGCTTTATACACTGTAGCGCATATATTTTCTTGTTTCCTTTTTTAAATTGTAGTGAGAAACAAGAGTCTGTGTCTTGTTCAAAGACAAGTTCATTTAAACATTTTATGCATAGATTCAGACTCTCGTACTCAAACTAGTTTTTAAAGGAAAACTTTAATTCTTTCATCTGTTGTGATTGTCATTCTTTATGCAAATCTTTTTTACAATCACAACTGATTCATTTTTCCTCAAAAGATAAAATGCAATGATTTCATTCAAAATCATAGATTTTCTAAAGTGCAATGATATCTCATTCCGTTCTTCGGAACTTAATCAACCTCTTGGCTTTGCTAGATAGTCATAAGGTTGAAAACCAACAATCTTTATCCCCAGACTACAAAACCAAATTCAGAACACATCCCAACTTTCCCCTTGGAGTGATAAGGAACTTATTAGACTAGAGGTCAATGAGGGAGAAACTGTACTCGTTGCAGCAAATAAGGATGTGAGGGATAGTGTACCCACAGCTCTACCTCTCAAGGAGAAAAGGTGTTTTTCAAACTTGAGGTAACTATTGCTCATCTCTATTTTCTCAAAAGAATATAGAGCTGAAATGGCAATAAAACAGTCTCTGGGATCGTTCTCTCAACAGGATGAGTCCATTGAAATTCGCTCGTCAGCCAGAGCATCTTGTATTGAGTCAAGCACATCATCAGTAATCACTCTGATGAAGAGCCTAAACAAAAATTTTATGGACACAATACAAGAGAGTGCACAGTAAGGTTAAAGGTTTTGTTCCAGAAGCAACTTCTTCATTTACCATTTTACGGTAGATAAGATGGTTGATGCCTTTACAGGTGTAAGGAGGAAACGAGGATCGCTATTGCCAAATCTTCAGGATTTTCCTCTCTCTCCCCAGATAAGAACAAATCTGGATCCAATCGGAATGGATTTTCTATTTATAGGAGATCGGCAACTCTGACTATGAGTTAATTTATTGATGAGTCAATTGAGGATCGGGGAATTATGAAACCCCATTGCACCGCCAGTGACCTCTCTTGAAGGGGCTATGGTGATATTCTCATGCAGGTACAGAAGACCATACATTGAGTGCTGAGAGAAACACTGTGAGCCAAACACTGAGAGTTAAACACTTGGTGAGATTCTGAGAAGAACCAGTAAGACATCCAGATGAGAAATACGTGAGCATGAGTGAGTGCAAACACATAGGATTTTGAGAAGAGTGAAACACTTGTGAGGTACATATAATAATAATTCGTATTAAAAGCTCAAAAGCTGTTGAAAGAATTGACGGAAGCAACTACAGTTCATTCCATTTCACGGTGTGAACTTATGATTGATAATTCTCTTGAATCAAGTGTGTTCACAGACATTGAGGTGGACTGAGGCCTTTGCCATAATTTAGCCTTTGTCTAACCTCCCAGAGCAAACAACTCTGGATCCTTAATTGGATAAGCCACTTAGTTGTTGGCAACTTGTGGACCATGATTCGGATTTATCTGATCAGTCTGCAGGGACTGGGAATTACGAACTCCCATTGCACCACCGGTGACCCCCTACAAGGGCGGCTAAGGTGATTTTCTTGCATGTACTCAGCATTTTGGAAGCTCAGTATTTGTGTGGAGGGATATACTTACAGAACTCGTAAGTGACACCCTTACCCGAAAACCGAGAGAAATTTGAGGTTTGAGTAATACACATGCAGAACATTTTAGTGAGACACCTACTAATGACCATATTTATACCTAAAGACAAAGTGGATGTTGTTACTGGAATGTCAGTTTTTATTCATCACATTTCTGTTTGGAACCTATCTTTCAGCATAGGGACCAACCCAATCAAAGTAAACCCTTCTTCTGAAGTCTTTCTTTGACCCCAGCTTTAGCTTTGTTTAGTACTCTATGGGGAGATTATCTTTTGGTATAGGAAGTATTGTACACGTTCCTTGACCATATTTGATACCACATATCCTCGGAGGATCCCACAACTAAGGGGGAGAATATATTTAGGGGGAGAATATATGAAAGGGGGAAGAAAAAGTAAGTTAGCTTTCTTTAGCTGTCAACAACTAAGGGAGATTAAACTACTCTTTAGTTGTGTACTACTGATAAGTCAATATTTTTGCATCATTTAGATACCTATTTATTGCTTGTTTTCGTATATTTATTAGTTAATTGTTTTGTTTTCAGGAATTTTTAGAGAAATCGAGAATTCAAGAGAAAAGGAACAAAAAGGTGCAAGAAGGGAAAAAGAGGAAGAAAAAGAAAAGAAAAAGAAGAAGAAGAAGAAAGAAGGAAAAGAAAATCAAGACACAAAGACCCTTATACCCCTAAAACCCTAATCTAGGCCTATATAAACACCATTTTCTCTCATTAGCTCCCAACTTAGTTTACCCTAGTTTTTACCTAGTTGTTAGTAGCCTCCTTCATCATCTTCTACATCTAGAATAGCTTTATCTTTCAACTTGTAATCTCTCAAATATTGTAAACACTTTCATTTATATAAGTTCAAGTTTGGTTTCTTTATCTCTTGCATTCTTACCTTTTTGAAATTTATGGCTATGACCAACTTTGCTTTCAACAAGTGGATAAAGTGGCATTTATGCCAACCACTTGTGGGTTGAAAGAGCCTTTATTATATGTTTTAAACTTACATTTTTAGTATTTAGCTTGAACCCCTTTTAATTCTCAATATTATTAGTGGGTTCAATGATTTAGTTGATGTTTTGGTTGGTAGTTTGATGGGGTTTTGTTAGAAACTTGGTAGATAAGCTAGTTTTGAAGTTTTGTGTGATTTGGAGTTAGTTTGGTAAGATTTGGTGTTCTCTTTGTTCTTGATTTTGGGGCTTTTGGGTGTAAATTTTAGTTTATGATTTTGACTTGAGGTTAGTGGGTTTTGGTTAGTTATATTTTATATAGGCTAGATTTAAAGTTTGGTATAATTTGGAGTTGTTTTGGCTTGGTTTGGATCTTGTTTTGATAAAAAAGAATGGGTAGTTTAGGGGCTATTTAGTGTAGAATTTAGTGTTAAATTTGGCTTAGAGGTTAGTGGGGTTTTATTTGTTAAATTTGGAATGGTTAGATTTTCCGGTTAAATCAATTTTCCGGCAAGATTTACCCTATTCTGGGAACAGCCATAACTTCCGATCAGACCCTAATCAATTAGTTTGGTGTGCGCGACTGTTCTGTCTATCTTGTTTTCTCTCCGCTGTTCTGTTTCTGTCTGAGTTTCGCCGCACAGCGCGTCCTGCTTTTCATATTATATATATTTCTGTGATTCGTCCTCCGTCGATCGTTTACTTTTCATTTCATTTTAGTGTTAATTGAATTTTATGTTTTGTTGTTTATTCTCCGTGATCAGAAGCTTTCTTTTTTAATTAAACAACTAGTTAAAAAAGCCGCGCTTCGCGGCGGCGTGATAAATTTTGATATGAATCCGTATTATAATAGCATAAAAATTATTTTGAGTCATCTTCCCGTTAAACATATCACAAATAAAAAATATTATAATTGGCATAAAATTTTTTTAAGTGGTCATTCTGTCAAACACAATATTAATAATAAAATTAGTTCGAACATCCTCCCGTCAAAAACAATATTAATCCATAATTATTATTTTTATGATAAAATTAAATATTATAATTTAGATCGAAATTAGTTTGAGCCGCTACCTTGTCAAACACAATATTAATAAGAAAACATAATAATTTAGATATTAGTTTGAGTCGCCTTACTGTCAAACACAATAGTAATAAAAATTATTCTAATTATGATAAAATTAAAGATTATAATTGGATAAAAAGTATTTTAAACTGTGGTCCCGTTTTAACAAAAAATAATAATATTATAACATAGATAAAAAATTATTTTAGCTACTTTCACGTCAAACATAATACTAATAGAAAATTTATTATTATTTAGATAAAAAATAGTTTGGGCCACCTCCCGTGCCCGTCAAACACAATACTAATCAAGAATTATTTACATTAACATAAAATCAATTACGTTAAAAAAAATAAAAAATCAATATATGATTCCTGTTTTATATATATTATTTTATTTGTTATTTATTTTTATTTTTTATTCCTATTTATTAGTTAAAAATTATTATTCTTTTATGTTTCTAATTTTTTTGCTATGAGTTTTTTTTAATGATTATTATCTTTATAATCCTTTATTTTCTATTCGAAATTTAAGAAAATTATAAGACTAAATCGAAAATGAAAATAATAATAATAATTTTATATATCTTATATCTTATAGAAAATAAGAATTGTACATATTACGTTACAAATTTTAAATATAAATTATATTTTATCTATTATTGCTATTTTAAATAAATATAATCATATTTCTTTTAGAATTACTAAATAAGAAAAGAATTTTATCATATTTAGAATTCAATAAGAAAATAATTGTATTACTTTTAGAATTCTTCAACTTGATTTTTTGGATTATAGTGAATAAAGTCGCGCTTCGCGGCGGCGTTATAAATTTTGATACGAATTAGTATTATAATAGAATAAAAATTATAAAAATTATGTTGAGTCATCTTCCGGTTAAACATATCACTAATAAAAAAATATTACGATTAGTATAAAAACTTGTTTAAGTGGTCATCCCGTCAAACACAATGCTAATAATAAATTAGTTTGAACCGCCCACCCGTCAAAGACAATATTAACCCATAATTATTAATTTTATGACAAAATTAAATATTATAATATATCAAAATTAGTTTGAGCCTCTCTCTTATCAAACACAATACTAATAACAAAATATTATAATTTAGATATTAGTTTGAACAATTCCACGTAACCTATTTTGAATAAATAAAATCCTATTCCTTTTATCATTCCCAAATAAGAAAAGAATTGTATTATCTTTACAATCTTTTCATCTTTATAATACTTGAACCTAATTTTTAGATGATAATTTTATTTTCAATTTGAAATTTAAAGAAATTATAAGACGAAATTGAACAAATCTTAATAATATTTTCTATATTAAATTTAAGAATATTATTTTTTTGATATATAAATTGTATTACAATCT
The DNA here is from genome assembly GCF_001625215.2 of Daucus carota subsp. sativus. Classification (NCBI taxonomy): domain Eukaryota; kingdom Viridiplantae; phylum Streptophyta; class Magnoliopsida; order Apiales; family Apiaceae; genus Daucus; species Daucus carota. The sequence goes on along the minus strand of NC_030383.2, from coordinate 19,964,933 downwards.
TTTTGAATCCTTGAACCTGATTTTTTGAATCATAATTTTACCGCAAAGTCCAAACTAACATTCTCACGAAGATAAGATTGAAGATTAATTTACACAAAGAAATCTTGCGCCTTTTGTTTGGAGATGTTCTTAGGAGTATATTCCGTGGATAGTGAAATCTTTTATAGCATTGAACTTAAAGCCTGACGAACTGTGTTCATAAAAAACAGTTGTTTCCTTGGCATTACAATTGTTTATGCTGCTTGTGAAGACAAAAACGTACTTCAGCCTCTTTTTGAAGGTTGATATCTCAGCCTTCACGATATTCGAACAATTCTTAATTTTGTTTTTTATTTTAAAATTAAGAAAATTAATTTTAGATATATAAATTGTTTTATCTCTGGAATCCAATAAGAAAAGAATTGTATTAGCTTTAGAATTTTTGAACCTGATTTTTTAAGTTATGATTATATTTTCTATCCAATAAGAAAAAAATTATATTACCTTTAGAATTCTTCAATATGATTTTTTAGAATTGTATTACATTTGGAACTCAATAGAAAAGAATTGTATTAGCTTTAGAATTCTTAAACCTATTTTTTAAGTTATGATTATATTTTCTATCCAATAAGAAAAGAATTATATTACCTTGAGAATTCTTCAATATGATTTTTTAGAATTGTATTACATTGGAACTCAATAAGAAAAGAATTGTATTACTTTTAGAATTTTTGAACATGATTTTTTGAATTATAATTATATTTTCTCTCCGAAATTCAAGAAAAATCAGAAGACTGAATCGAGCAATCCTAGAGACGCTCGCATCCTCCTTATATATATATATTGATGATTCCACGGTTGTTTTGTTTTAGATTAATTAATAATTAGTAATCTAGTAATTAATAAATATATTTGTTAATTTTAGGTTAATAATTAAATTAGATATTATTTGCTTGTTTTAGTTATCAATTTAGAAAAATCAATATTCTCCTCAAAATTAATTGGTCTAATTTGATTAAGTTAAAAATTAAGTTTTCACGAAAATAATTTTAGTCCTTGTGGTTCGAATCTAAAATATTAAAACGTGATCGTGCGCTTGCGATTTAAAGATATTATTTCTAGCACATCGCTTTACTTGGGTAACTTGTATCTCTCTCTTATTTCAATTTTTTATTTAGAAAATCACAAAAAAATTGAAAATTAAAAAAATCACAAACAAATTAAAAATTTTAAAATCCAAAACTATTAGCTAGAATTACATAATTGTTACATCAAGCATTTTAACACTTAGGAGCACATTATCTAGATTTTAATTTTTGTTTTTAAATTTTCGTACCTTAAATTGTGGTGATCGCTGGAGGACCCTAAGGTGCGTTAATTTCTTCCTTTCTTTAGATTAAATCACGTAGTATAGAAGCATCCATATTTGTTTACCGCTTTTATTATCTCGTTGTGTGGAGCATCATTTTAAGTAAATCTTAAGGGCAAAACCCATTCATAAGATAAGGGGAGGGATTTCATCACTCTTTCCTTGGCCCACAACAATTTAATTCTTCATTTTGCATTCCCTAGCCTTTTAATAAAATTGAATTAGACGTTAGCCCCTAGGTTTCGCGCTCAATTAAGAAGGTACCTAAAAGATGAGGTAATCTTTAATTATTCCGACTCTTCGGTGTCTAAGGCTAGCGAAAGCTTATCTGGCCGATTAAGGTTTGGTGTCTAAGCGCGGAGATTGGCCTCTTGGCAATGCCTGCTCCAAACTGGCCAAACCGGTCCGAATAATTTTTGATTTATCGAGTTTTTGGTGGTCCTTACCGTTAGGAGCAAGGTCTAGTTCCTTTTATTAGGCAACCCTAGATTTAGGTTTTTCTTTCACTTTTACACCCTTTCTTTTGTTTGTTTTACTTTTTCGCACTTATTTGCTACTTGTTTATCGTTTATACGAACTACTGGGTTAGGAACGGATCATCTAGATTAATAAGACCGATAATCCAGATTCCGTCTTCATCCTCTTCCGATTCCGAAACCATAGAAGTTCCAGAACCGATAGTAAAAATGGCGTTGTCTCTTAAAGACCGTTGTTACCCGTCCCGTTCCGCTCAACCATCATGCATCACCCTTCCTCCCGTTAATGGGAATAATTTCGAGATTAAGGCACATCACATTAGCATGTTGCCTAAGTTTTTAGGGAGTGAAGGTGAGGATCCCTATCTGTTCATTCAAGAATTTGAGGAGGTTTGCGGTTTGCAAAAACTCCAACAATTGAGTGAAGACTCCATTCGGCTTAGACTAATCAACTTTGCTTTGAAAGAAAATGCTAAAAAATGGTTGTATAGTCTTCCCGTCAATTCTATTTCCACTTGGGAGGGGTTTGTGGTAATGTTTCTTAAAAAGTATTTTCCAAACCATAAAACGACTCGAATTACAAATGAAATAAATCAATTCCATCAAAGGGAAAATGAGTCTTTTGGAAATTCTTTGATCGCTTCAAAAATCTTTTATCACAATCCCCCATCATGGAATAGAGAAATGGAGGCTTTGCAAAATTGTTTACGAGGCCTTAGATAGTCAAACAACCGCTTTATTAGAGTCTATGTGCCAAGGCAAATTCATGAAGAAAGATGAGGACCAAGGGTCGGAGTTTTTCGAGGACTTAGCCGAGAAAGCAATGTTGTGGGAGTCTACTAGGGAACCTAAAAAAATCGATCGAGTCGTCTAGCTCTAGGGGTTGCACTCGATAGGAAACAATGTGGCAACCGATGCCAAATTAGCTACCCTTACTAAGAGACTCGAAGCTTTAGAATCTCATAGTGGTCCTTCATCTTTGCCTATGTTCCCGAACTATAATGCTCCCCATCCCGAGATCCAACAATCTCACGAGTTTGAGCAAGTGAACGCGATGTTCCACCAAAGCCTAGAAATGACCCTTTTGCACCAACGTACAACCCCGGATGGAAGAATCACCCGAAATTCTCGTGGAACCAAGGGCAAAATTTTCAAGCCCCACAACCTAATTTTCCTAGGCCTAACCCAATTCTTTTCTGAATTATCAAAACCCGAGTCAAGCTCTGTTGAATCCTCCCGGTTTTAATGATTCGGATAAGAGACTCAATTCCTTAGAGAAGAGCATCGAAGCCTTAGTGAAATCGCAAACTAACTTGACTCAATCCCAACAAACCTTCATGCAAACTTTAACTCAAGATAGGCAACTTTGCATTCGAATGTGCAAGCCGTCTCTAAGTTAGAGTCCCATTGAGTCAATTAGCAAGCACGTTGTGTGAGCGAGAAAAGAACAAGTTCCCGAGCCAACCCGAGGTGAACCTGAAATTTCCTCTTAATCAAAGACCCCCGGATAATGTGCATGCGGTTATTTCTCTTAGGTCGGGTAAACAAGTTGATACCCAAGTTGGTGAGAACCTTGGTAAGAAAGGGGATTCGACTTCTAATCCAAGTCCACCCATTACTACCATTAATCATGACAAACCCGAGAGTTCGAAAGCCCGTGAGGAGTCGAGTGACCCAAACCCGAATTCCGAGTTGCAAAGTGAAGTAGTCTATAAACCGAGAGTCCCGTACCCACAAAGACTTATTTCACCTAAGCAATCAGCTCAAATGGAGAAGATTTTGGAAGTGTTTAAGCAAGTCAAGGTCAACATACCCCTTTTAGATGCAATTCAACAAATTCCGTCATATGCTAAGTGTCTTAAGGAGTTATGTACCCATAAGAGAACCAACCATGTTCCTAAGAAAGCTTTCCTTACATCTAACATTAGTTCGATTCTCTCAAACCAAATTCCCGTGAAATACAAGGACCCCGGTTGTCCTACAATTTCATGTGTCATAGGAGAAACTTTTGTGGATAAGGCGTTACTTGATTTAGGGGCTAGTGTTAATCTTCTGCCATATTCTGTCTACCAAGCTTTAGGTTTAGGGGAGCTCCGACAAACCAATATCACACTTCAATTAGCCGATCGATCCTGTGAAAATTCCTAAGGGAATGATCGAGGACGTGCTAATTAAAGTAGATGACTTCGTTTTTCCCGTAGATTTTGTCGTCTTAGAGACCGAGCCGGTTAAGAATCCGTAGAATCAAATTCCCATCATCCTAGGACGACCTTTTTTAGCTACATCCAACGCGTTGATTAATTGTAGGAATGGATTAATGAAGCTAACATTTGGCAACATGACAATCGACCTCAACATTTTTCATGTGGAGAAACAATCCGATGATTTCTATGATCAACCTATGGATGTCAACCTAATTGATGAAATAGTTGATCAAGATCTCATGAATCCTAAGGATGCCCTTGAATTTTGCTTAAAACATTTTGGAGAGGATTGGGATGTTTCCGACTACACACATGAGGTCAACCAAATGTTAGAATCCACCATTCCTACAACGAGTCAAGAGCGTGATGTTGAACCCGAGCATTTGCCTTTACCAAAGAAAACCGTTGAGTCACAACCGCCGGAGTTAGAACTCAAACCTCTTCCCGACACTCTTAAGTATGCTTTTCTAGGCCCTAACGAATCCTACCCCATCATCATTGCCTCTAGTTTGACTACGTCACAAGAGGAAGAACTTTTAGGAATCCTTAGAAAGCATAAGGGAGCGATAGGGTGGAGCATCTCGGACATTAAAGGAATTAGCCCGGCGATTGTCCAACATAGGATTCATTTGGTAGAAGATGCAAAGCCCGTGAGAGAACCTCAAAGGAGGTTGAATCCTCCCATGATGGAGGTAGTTAAGAAAGAGATTCTTAAGTGCTTAGACAATGGGATCATTTATCCCATTTCCGATAGTAAGTGGGTGAGTCTCGTTCATGTAGTGCCTAAAAAGTCGGGCATTACTTTGGTGACCAATGAAAACAATGAGCAAGTTCCAACCCGTGTTCAATCCGGTTGGAGAATGTGCATAGATTTTAGGAAGCTCAATTCCGTCACTAGGAAAGATCATTTTCCTTTGCCTTTTATCGATCAAATGCTAGAGAGGTTAGCGGGTCATGCTTTCTATTGCTTTTTAAATGGTTATTCGGGATATTTTCAAATCCCAATTGCTCCCGAAGACCAAGAAAAGACCACCTTCACGTGCCCTTTTGGAACCTTCGCGTATAGACGTTTAGCTTTCGGCCTAACCACGGGCCCATCCACGTTCCAAAGGTGCATGACTAGCATCTTCTCGGAAATGATAGGTGACTTTCTAGAAGTCTTCATAGATGACTTTTTCATCTTTGGTCCATCTTTTCACCAATGCCTTAACAATCTAGATCGAGTGTTGAAAAGATGTGAGGAGACGGATCTAGTGTTAAATTGGGAGAAATGTCATTTCATGGTTAAGGAGGGAATCGTTCTAGGACATAAAATTTCTGAAAAAGGGATCGAAGTAGACAAGGCTAAGGTCGACCTAATAGCTAATCTCCCTCCTCCCAAGTCCGTTAAGGAAATTCATTCTTTCCTTGGACATGCGGGATTTTATCGTAGATTCATCCAAGATTTTAGCAAAAAGGCCCGACCTTTGACCAACCTTCTAGCTAAGGATGTCAAATTCGAGTTCACAAGTGAGTGTGTTGTTCGCACAAAATCACGCAAGTGTACGTGGTCACAAGTAATATAGAATATAATTCAAGTTCGTTCCCACAGAGACTGGTGTATTCAGAAATATGCACTTATGCACCAATGTATGATTATTATTCAATGCTTAGATAAATATCAAATTGGGTTTTGGTTTTCTACTTAACTAATCCTAATTGAATTATGAAACTAAGAATTATCAACTAAGAGAATAATGATTTACTAATGAGAATAAACATGGGATTCTAGCTTCATTAACAACTTCATTCAGAGTTCTACCTTTATTCGATTGTAATGGTTGATAACTAATCAGATAACACGAGACTGATACACGCTAACTGTCGTTATACGTGCATCATACTGCTACACATCCACAATGAAGATAGAAGGTAAACAGACACCAATTATGCTTAGACCCTATATGTCTATAGAATTTGAAAACATAACGGTTGAAGAGCAAGTTATCTATCAAGATTACATAGGGCGATGCAAGATGGGTAAAATCACATCACAAGTCATGTTATCTAACACGAAACCTATGCTCGCATGGCAAGTTCTAAATCAATATATTCACTGTCGCTTCAATAAAGATTAACAAGCAATCTTAGATGTTAGCTACGCATCCAAGACGAATAAGCACAACCAATACGAGGAAATCAAACCATCACATATGAACAAGGCAAATTAACTACTGAAATTCATCGATAAATCCGCTAAAATCCCATGACAATGATTAGTTCATGATTGAACTTCTCATCATCATGGGTTCGAATGTAAACATGGTACTGAATAGGAAAAACCATATCAAAGTACTAGAACAATAGTTAAGAAACAAATCCGAAACGAGCATCCAAAGTTACGCCTACTTCGAAGAAATTACAAAAGTGAAAAGTATGAAATTGATCTTGATCTTCTTCGTAGCCGTCACGTGCTCCTTAGAATGTTTCTAGGTTAATCTTTTAAGTCCCCCAAGTCCTCCTTTAAGTTTCCCAGCAAACGGGCCTTTAAACAGATCAAAAACGGGCAAATCGGGCCAAAATTCCCGCTCAGGTCCTGGGGCGGCCGCGCCAGAGTTGGGGCGGGCGCGCCAACGGGGCGGCCGCGCCAAAATTGGGGCGGGCGCGCCAAATCAGCAGCCCTGACACCCAACCTTTTCACGTCCGTAACTTTCTCCTCGTGCATCCGATTGCTTCGCCGTTTTTTTTCAATTAAAGCTATGATTCCCCTCTTCGTTCTCCTTCCAAGAAACCTACACAACACCACACTAAAACATATCAAAAATATCAAAAGCTTGAGGCCATTCCATCTATTTAAGCCAAAACGAAGGCTTCCAAGTGGATATAAAATCCACTTATCATGAGTTCATTCCTTCGAAGACCTTAAGAGAGAATTGACTTCGGCCCCGATCATGAAGTCTCTCGATTGGAGTCAACCTTTTGAGCTTATGTGTGACGCATCCGATTATGCCATAGGAGCGGTTTTAGGACAACGAATAGATAAGAGGCCTCATGTCATTTACTACGCTAGTAAGACCTTAAATGATACCAAACTCAATTTACTCTTACCACCGAGAAGTAAGTTCTAGCC